>NW_013678113.1:0-1182 GCF_000517525.1 Limulus polyphemus | reverse complement strand
CAACTTGTAAAAGAAGTTTCTCTCCATATCATCCCAGAAGTACTCTGTATTTTCTTCTGGGATGATATGGAGAGAAACTTCTTTTACAAGTTGCAGTTAAAAAGTCCTGCAATGCTTGAGTGGTATTAAAGATGAATAAAATACGACATCATGAAACAAAGGATTCTACGACGAAGTCATGTTTTATGGCTGTGAAACTATTTAACAAAAACTTGAACATAATAAAACTACCAAAACAAAATCTTTTGCACAGGAAATAAATACTTCTATGACAGGGAAAGTATGAAATTAAAACTTATAACTTTTAAAACATTTGTGTTTTACAGATTTACTCTGTTGGTATAGTCTTTCTAGTTTTGTGAGTAAAACTCCAAGTGATATTGTTTTCCAAGCCTTCTTAGCTCTTTATATATCTTAGTATATTTATTTATGTAAAAAATACTTTTTCAAGTATGATTTGCATATAGCCAAATCGTAATAGCACAATGCGTGATTTAGAATTCTAGTCTAGATTGTGATACAAAACAAAATCATGCTTATTGGTTAGAAACATTTGGTACTGTTGCATGCAGTCAACTCTTCATTATTTTAGCTTTCAAATGTTAGTTACTATAAAACATTGTTAGAGTAATTTCCACAAAGATAATTTTGCTTGCTTGTTTTTTTAAGCAGTTTATCAAGAAAATTATATAAAGATGGGTGGACAGACTTAGACTCTGGTAGAATCAACACTTAACTCCTACCAGTTTAGTCACTATAGCTACATTCAACAAAAGACTTGTGTAACCACTATTGTGACAGTTTTGACTAGTCCAGATGGAGTTTGTTTGAACAAAAGACTTGTTTAACCACTATTGTGACAGTTTAGATTAGTCCAGATGGAGTTGTTTGAACAAAAGACTTGTTTAACCACTATTGTGACAGGTTTGATTAGTCCAGATGGAGTTTGTTTGAACAAAAGACTTGTTTAACTACTATTGTGACGGGTTTGATTAGTCCAGCTGGAGTTTGTTTGAACAAAAGACTTGTTTAATTACTATTGTGACAGGTTTGATTAGTCCAGATGGAGATTGTTTGAACAAAAGACTTGTTTAACCACTATTGTGACAGGTTTGATTAGTCCAGATGGAGATTGTTTGAACAAAAGACTTGTTTAACCACTATTGTGACAGGTTTGATTAG
>NW_013678112.1:8404-12140 GCF_000517525.1 Limulus polyphemus | reverse complement strand
CACATTGTTGACAGTAAAATTAAACGACATAAAACTTGCTGCTATAACACATTGTTGACAGTAATATTAAACGACATAAAACTTGCTGCTATAACACATTGTTGACAGTAAAATTAAACGACATAAAACTTGCTGCTATAACACATTGTTGACAGTAATATTAAACCACATAAAACTTGCTGCTATAACACATTGTTGACAGTAAAATTAAACGACATAAAACTTGCTGCTATAACACTCGTTGTGTCTTATGTATTTTTAGTGATAATTGTTTTACAACAAACCGTAAAAACACAACTTTTGTTAACATCTTAGAGAGTAAACCAATGTAACGTAAAGGTGTTAATGACTAAGTTATACCCTCCATTAATGTATTGAAGAAGTAGAATTTTGTCTTGAACAGAGAAAGGAAGACGTCCGGTCATGGCTGGCTAGACCGATACACGATATCTCTTCTATCGGGGGTAAGTAGACAAGTTACTATCTAACATTAGTTACATAAGTTAAGCCTAAACTGTGTTGTACATGACGTCTGTATGCTCTGGGGTAAACAACTAAGTTCTTACTGACTTTAATTATTCAAATAAAGATCAGACTGAGGTTCCCTGGCCCTGTTTTGTGTTTTCAGCGGTATGATAATCTTGTAGTGTCCTTTTCACTATCAACAGTATGTTTATTAGTTCTATCTGTCCCCTTTTCTTATTGGCCACTCACAAAACCTCCAACAGTACAATATTACCCGTTTCAATCAAATCACGTACATGATTTAGGCCTAGCGGTTAATCTGCTGGGCTGTGTATCGGAAGTTCCAAGGTTCGAGGTGCTGTTGAACACTTTCAACTTTATAAAGACGGTTGTCAATCCTATTAGAGTTAAGAGTAGATGCGCAGATAAACGACGCTGTTGACTGGTTGCCCTCCTCCTGGTCAACAGTCTTAAACCAAGGATGGACTTGACTCAACCTTGGAGTCTCTGATTTGTTCTTTTAGTGCAAGATTTAACAATTTGAAACACACACACACACACACAAGGAAGCCAAAAACAAAAGTTGGACATAATAATACAGTTTACTTATTATTCTCAATAATCTGGTTAATAATACTCTTTCATTAGGAGCAACAATCTTTACACAACCGACTACAGATGGCGTGCGCTAAGTTTTCAGATGTATATAGGTTGATCCGGGTTTAAACACCATATTTGTTTGATTTCATTTTTTATTTTTACATGTCAGGCTTGAGAATAGAGGTTAAATCACTATGTTGTTCCTAATTCTTGGATACCTTTCATACTATCTGCGCTAGTCCTCCCTAATTTTGGGCTACAGACTAAAAGGGAATGCACGCTTGGTGTACCGTCTTTTCTGTGGAACGTTTTATAGAAAATTTGTTTTATTATATAAATGCTTTTCTATTCTCTATTTTCCTGTGATGTTAACATTGATATAACTTTCAGGTGATCTCTATAAATAAACTAAAGATTGTCCGACGCATAAGTACTTTCTAAAATCGCCAAGTAATTAACTGCCTCTCTTATAACTCGCTCACAGCTTAAAATACGGTATTGTGCGAATTCGATATTGAGAGCTCTACAGTAAGGCCGCGTCTTATAGGAAATGGTACAGCTAAGCATCTTCAGTCACTGAATTAATATAGTTCTAAAGATATATATATACGCTTTTTAAAACATGGGAAAGGAGACTCCGGACTCCACTCCGCGCTGAAACAGCACATTATTTTCAAAACGTGTTATATACACTCTTGTATTCGGAATACAGACAGCTGCAGACGTTTAGAAACAGAAACTGGGTCATCTATTTTTGTTGTTTGACCACAATTATTGGGAAAATATTACATACATAGTGTAAACAAGGTATTTTACAAATTTTGAGTATAGGCTAGTTTAAATGATGGATTTCAGATCCCACATTCTAAATGTATTTATTATCGATTATGTGATGTTTAGTTATTAAACATATTTCTTGTTTTCGACTTTAACCGACGTGAAACAGCGTTTCCTTGTATCATGTTTTGTTTTGGGCTGCAAACATGTGTTATAGTAACAAGTTTTATATCGTTTAATTTTACTGTCAACAATCTTCCATACATTACACAGCATACTGAACCATCAATGGTTCTAATCCACTAAAACCCCAAGTACTTAACACCTTTACCGTTCAGTATCTTGTCGGTATCATGTCAGTATCTTGTCGGTATCATGTCAGTATCTTGTCGGTATCATGCTATATACTTGGAGTTAAACTAAACACCAACCTACCTATCAGTATAGCTAATCAGATATACTTGTCTTACGTTTCTAATAATACAGATTAGAATGAATTGTTTCACCATTTAAGCACTATCGTTCTTAACGATACTTTCGGCCGTAAACCCAATAATATCTTATATAGCGTCCCATACAAACAGTGGATGTTTGATTTTGCTTGTTTGTGTTAAGTATACGTGATCTACCCATTACGGGTATAGAATACCGATTTTTTGTGTCGTAAGCCACTGGGGGGGGGGGGGTGGCCATAGAAATATGCAAAAAAAAAGAGTTACCAATAGTTCGAGAGAGATAGGTAGTTATACAACAACTTATGGAATATATTATGATTTTTTTTTAAAGTTCTTGTAAGTTTCAGCTATTTTTGATTAGTGTACTAACAAAATCTGCTGATTGGTGCCATGAATGTTCAACTTTGTTTGAAGGAGGGGGGGTAGTAGGAAAAAGTAACAAATGCCTGAGAAGCCTAATTTTTTTTACTGTATTGATCCCTGTCAAGATACTTTGATTGATGGTTTTAGCGTAAAGTTACACAATCGGCTATCCGCTCTCTGGCCACCAGGGGAAATTGAACTCTGGATTATAACGTTGTAGATCCGTAAACTTAGCGCTGACATACAAGGGGGCGCCACGGTATTATTTTTGTAATTGTTAGCCCACAAAATTGATGAGCAGATATTTACTTAGAATACACGAAGTTTCATCAAATGGCACCATAAAATCAGAGCGAGGAAGGCACCACTTCTGTTCCATGGATTAAGCGCCTTTAATTGGAGCCTAAGAACATTTATCTATTTTAATTGGTTCGCTAAAGAAATTCTTCCGAATGCTGCATTCAAATATCAATGTTCGAAATGAGTCCTTGTTTCGTCCACGTTAAGATTATTTTAATAACGTTTAGTTTTCATTGATGACGCTTGGTGACGTCACACTTGTGTGTCGTTCATTAAACTGTCTACTTCTATATACATAACCTACCGGCTGTTTTATAGCGCTGGTAAAAAACCCACTCGATAGTGTTAACTTCATACTTAAGATTTCACGCCTGTTAATTCTATTATTAACGTCAAAATTAATGTAGTGTTAACTCAGGTTCTCCACTTAAGACGTTGTCAGGTCGTGTGACCCACGCCTATTAATTCAATTTCCATTCAGACTGAAAAAGTCAAATGTTCTTTATAAACTCTGTTTTTCTTGACTACCTGTGTGAAATATTGAAAACAATGTATAAAAAATATTTAAATGTTTCAGGAACGGTGATCTACAAAATTCACTTGTGTAGTGGTGCCACAGTTTTTTTAAAAAGGGGATTAAGGACAGATGACGCTCTAATAAAACGAATCGATAAAGAAGCCACTAGATTAGAGAATTAAAACTATTATCGTTTAGTCTCTTGCTCTGATCGGAAGTCATTATTAGCTATACTGATAGATAGGTTGGTGTTTAGTTT
>NW_013678112.1:2101-7501 GCF_000517525.1 Limulus polyphemus | reverse complement strand
AATGTGTTATAGCAGCAAGATTTATGTCGTTTAATTTTACTGTCAACAATGTGTCATAGCAGCAAGATTTATGTCGTTTAATTTTACTGTCAACAATGTGTCATAGCAGCTAAGATTTATGTCGTTTAATTTTACTGTCAACAATGTGTTATAGCAGCAAGTTTTATGTCGTTTAACTTTACTGTCAACAATGTGTTATAACAGCAAGTTTTGTATCGTTTAATTTTACTGTCAACAATGTGCTATGACAGCCAGTTTTGTATCGTATAATATAATTTTCTCTTCTTAAAGCATAACATTGGAAATGTGTTCTGTTTTTGAGTCTCGTACATTAATTTATAGTTGAAATAGATTTCACAAAACTCCCATTACTGTACATTTATCTTGAGTAGTTTATAAACGCTTAACCCTAAAACTGAATATACATGTTTATCACTTTTTAAACGTTTAACTTGAAAAATTAGCATACATTATTTAAAAGTTTACCGTTAATAAATTACTATAACTAGTTTAAAATGAAAACTGACTATCATTTTGACACTTTGTCCTAAAAATGACTATAAACGCTTTTTAAAAACTTTTTAACAGCTTGTAGCCCTTTTGAGCTTCCGTACATGGATGCTGCATGGTTCTTTACCAACGTTCTCAGCACAAGACAATCCTGCTGCCTTTTCACCCTCTTTGCTCACTAGGTAGGTGAGCAATTACGTCACAATATCACTTATATGGCAACGTTCATCTGCATTGATCATACATATCTCATCCGAAAGTAACAATTTAATTAGAACTGTAAGTCCAGTTTTACTCTTTCGAGTGTTGTCGCGGGATGTTTTCCAACAGCTGACTGCTGATTGGTCAATGAAGCTCTTATTTTGAAGTATTCTTCAGTGTTTAAAAAAATTGAAATATTAAAGATTCCAGATCTGGTTCGTGTACATGTAAAGTAATTTTAAATATTGTTCATGATAGAGCAACATTAGTAGAGCATAGTGGAGGGATTTAGACATTTGAGTAATAAAGTTAGAGAGAGAGAGAGAAAAAAAAACGACCTTTACTTACTTTCCATGATGTCTGAAATAGTTTTTTAATCATTACTTGGGAGAGTAAAGGTTGTTTTTTTTTGTAACTTTAATGTAAGTAATATGTAGCCTAAATTATCAAGTTATCGGTTAGAAAAATCACACGATATTACAAATTATTATGTTATTTTATTTTACACCAACAACCGACTGTTGTTTATTTTAAAGGTAATGTTTTAATTATTCAAAGTGTACATTATTAATAAGTTGAATTATTCGAGTTTTGATCAATGACTAATTTATCAACAAATAAATCTGTATTAAACTATTCTATCCACTAATCAATTTAAAATTCTGACTTCGTTTCGAAACCTAGATTTCTTACCAAAACCTACTTGGTTACTTTCAACGCTTGGCTGGTGTTCTTTCCTTCTAATCTATCGTATGATTGGCAAATGGGAAGCATCCCCCTGGTGGAGACAATCTGGGATAAACGTAATCTGGGTTCGGTCTTTCTGTTTGGTGGAATTGGTTCCATTTTCATAACCAGCAGAATAACAGTGAAGGTAAGAAGAGGTAGGTGTTGATAAACAAACAACAACAGTGAAGGTAAGAGGAGGTAGGTGTTGATAAACAAACAACAACAGTGAAGGTAAGAGGAGGTAGGTGTTGATAAACAAACAACAACAGTGAAGGTAAGAAGAGGTAGGTGTTGATAAACAAACAACAACAGTGAAGGTAAGAAGAGGTAGGTATTGATAAACTAAACAACAACAAAGATGGCCAACTTCGTTAGGCCTATTACGAAGTTTTTTTACACACTTACGTTTGATTCTTCAACGGACCTAAATGTAAAAAGTATCTACAGTCTGTAGTGGTGTTTCATTACATTAATTAATCAAAATAAATTATAACTGTTGTGTGTATCTTTTACATATGTTCAATCACAACATTAACCACACTCTCATTGGTTACTTCTTCCGATTACAGCATTAATCACACTCTCATTGGTCACTTCTTTCTACCACAGCATTAACCACACTCTCATTGGTCACTTCTTTCTACCATAGCATTAACCATACTCTCATTGGTCACTTCTTTCTACCATAGCATTAACCATACTCTCATTGGTCACTTCTTTCTACCATAGCATTAACCATACTCTCATTGGTCACTTCTTTCGTACCACAGCATTAACCACACTCTCATTGGTCTCTTCTTCCGATCACAACATTAATCACACTCTCATTGGTCACTTCTTTCGATCACAACATTAATCACACTCTCATTGGTCACTTCTTTCTACCACAGCATTAACCACACTCTCATTGGTCACTTCTTTCTACCATAGCATTAACCATACTCTCATTGGTCACTTCTTTCTACCATAGCATTAACCACGCTCTCATTGGTTACTTCTTTCTACCATAGCATTAACCATACTCTCATTGGTCACTTCTTCCGATCACAGCATTAACCACACTCTCATTGGTCACTTCTTTTTACCATAGCATTAACCACGCTCTCATTTTATGGTTAATGTTATGGTAGAAAGAAGTGACCAATGAGAGTGTGGTTAATGCTGTGATCGGAAGAAGTGACCAATGAAAGTGTGATTAATGTTGTGATCGGAAGAAGTGACCAATGAGAGTGTGGTTAATGTTATGGTAGAAAGAAGTGACCTCTCATTGGTCACTTCTTCGGATCACATCGCACGCACTCTTACTGGTCATTTTTTCCACCTGGCCTATGCATAGTTAGCTCAAGACCGAGCAGATTTAGCGCATTATGTAGTGTGTGAGATTTTTAAATTATAGACCAAAATCATTTTCTCACATATATTTATTCTTTATTCCGGATTCACGTGTATTCGTTGCTGATAGTTGGCTAAGCCTACACAGAGACTATTTGTGCTAACCTTCCAAAGCCGTGGAGTGATAAAGTAAAGAAAAGGCAGCTAGTCAATAGCACTCATCGCCAACTCTTGGGCTACTCTGATCGAAAAGTGGGATTTGGGTGCCCCTGTTTGTAATGCATGCACGGCCCCGAAGCGCCATCTTACGGCAAGGGGATCCTAGAATTTACAGTCCGGCACGCTAGCCACGACCGGCCAACAAAAGTAACATTAACTGTTTAATATTTTTTGAAGTTTTCTTAGTATTACTGCAGAATAGATAATTAAATCATCGAATGAAGCGTTCATGTTTGTGTCATAAAATATTACCTAATGAATCCGTTATTTAGCTGCTAACATGCGTAGATATGTAGATCATGGATGAACAGTGGCATAGAGACTACATTTTTTATCTATGATAAAGCCAGTAAGGCCGTCCTTAATTGACCAGAGGGAAGCAACACCCCATCACCCACCATCCAAGCTAAGGCACCCCATCACCCACCATCCAAGCTAAGGGATGGGTTGACTGTCACGCCTCCACAGCTTAAAGTGGGGAAGATTTTATGGTATCACACAGATTCGAACCAGACTCGCTAGCTCTGAAATCAAGAGATTCATCACATGGTCAACCTGCGCCCTTTTAAACAAAAGTTATTACATCGATTGACACTAGCAAATATAGGGGCTCAAGGGGGTGAAACGTTAGTCAAGTCCGAACGTCGACCCCCCCCCCCCTGTGTCCACTCTTCAGGTGCCCTAAAGCTAAATGGCAACTTTGGTGACAATCGATCCAGCGGTTCTCCAGTTATAAACAGACACACACAGATCTTCAATCGGTCCAACGGTTCTCCAGTTATAAACAGTTACACATAGACCTTCAATCGGTCCAACGGTTCTCCAGTTATAAACAGTTACACATAGACCTTCAATCGGTCCAACGGTTCTCCAGTTATAAACAGACACACACAGACCAAGGTCTGTGTGTGTCTGTTTATAACTGGAGAACCGTTGGACCGATTGAAGATCTGTGTGTGTCTGTTTATAACTGGAGAACCGTTGGACCGATTGAAGGTCTGTGTGTGTCTGTTTATAACTGGAGAACCGTTGGACCGATTGAAGATCTGTGTGTGTCTGTTTATTACTGGAGAACCGCTGGACAGATGGAAGATCTGTGTGTGTCTGTTTATAACTGAAAAACCACTGGACCGATTGAAATCAAATAATGTTTTAGATTATTTGATGTGATATAGTTTATACACGTTCGTGTAAGAGCAATTTTAGACAGTAGGAACTGAATCTGACTGGATACTTTTGTGGACTGCAACCGTCTGTGGAGTCGAATACTAGTTGAGGTCCTCACGAGGTCCATAAAAGTCTCCAGTCCAGTTCATTATATTAAATTGTTATACAAAATTTTAGGCTTCATTCACCAGAATTAAACCCAATTTATTTTTTAATTATTTTCATGCAGGTGCGAGAAAGGATTCTGTTGTCAGTGGCGCTAGTGGTCCTCATACTTCCTTTCCTGCCAGCATCCAATCTCTTGGTAACAGTGGGATTTGTGGTGGCCGAGAGAACACTTTACATCCCGAGGTATCGATCTGATCTTATACATACAATATTAATACCGTTCACTACCGGTGTAGGTATACATACAATATTAATACCGTTCACTACCGGTGTAGGTATACATACAATATTAATACTGTTCACAACCGGTGTGAGTATACATACAATATAGATACCGTTCACTACCGGTGTGAGTATACATACAATATTAATACCGTTCACTACCGGTGGGGTATACATATAATATAGATACCGTTCACTACCGGTGTGGGTATACATATAATATAGATACCGTTCACTACCGGTGGGGTATACATACAATATTAATACCGTTCACTACCGGTGGGGTATACATATAATATAGATACCGTTCACTACCGGTGGGGCATACAGTATTAATACCGTTCACTACCGGTGTACATACAATATTAATACAGTTCACTACCGGTGGGGCATACATACAATATTAATACCGTTCACTACCGGTGGGGTATACATACAATATTAATACCGTTCACTACCGGTGTGGGCAAACATATAATATTAATACCGTTCACTACCGGTGTACATACAATATTAATACCGTTCACTACCGGTGTGGGTCCAAATACTGCATCACATGGGGAGTAGTTTATTATAACACATGCCACATGGGGAGTAGTTTATTATAACACATGCCACATGGGGAGTAGTTTATTATAACACATGCCACATGGGAAGTAGTCTATTATAACACATGCCACATGCGGAGTAGTCTATTATAACACATGCCACATGTGGAGTAGTCTATTATAACACATGCAACATGGAGAGTAGTCTATTATGACACATGCCACATGTGGTGTAGTCTATTATAACACATGCCACATGTGGAGTAGTCTATTATAACACATGCCACATATGGAGCAGTCTATT
>NW_013678112.1:0-1101 GCF_000517525.1 Limulus polyphemus | reverse complement strand
ATGCCACATGGGGGAGTAATCTATTATAACACATGCCACATGGAGAGTAGTCTATTATAACACCTGCCACATGTGGAGTAGTCTATTATAACACATGCCACATGGGGAGTAGTTTATTATAACACATGCCACATGTGGTGTAGTCTATTATAACACATGCCACATGTGGAGTAGTCTATTATAACACATGCCACATGTGGAGTAGTCTATTATAACACATGCCACATGGGGAGTAGTCTATTATAACACATGCCACATGTGGTGTAGTCTATTATAACACATGCCACATGGGGAGTAGTCTATTATAACACATGCCACATGGAGAGTAGTCTATTATAACACATGCCACATGGGGAGTAGTCTATTATAACACATGCCACATGGGGAGTAGTCTATTATAACACATGCCACATGGGGAGTAGTCTATTATAACACCAAAAAGAATGGGTGAAATACATCTCAGTAGTAATTGGTGGGCTAATTACAATGATTAATTAATCCCACAATTAATTACAATATCAATTGTATATTTAATGTGATGTAGTGTTGTTTGACTCTCTGCAACTTAAACATAAATTGGAAAAACGTGTTTAATAAAATTGACTGAACAAAATGCTTAACGTTGTCTGGAGATATATCAATAAACATTAGTGTATGATTTAACTTATAATACATTATTGGTTGATTTGGAAAATTGTAATTCAACTTTTTTTGTAACCATGTTTTCCCAACCTTATTGTCGGTGCATAATGTTCCCATTTCAACCCACTTTCCTGCCCAGAGTAATTCTCAAGTAAACAGCTAGTAAACACATAATTATAGCCATTAAAAAATTGTAACCGCTAAGCCTTGTTTTTCATAGTTTACATGCTGGCTATTCTTTATAGCGGTGGTAGAACAGACTTAAAATCGTGACCGCTAAGCCTTGTTTTCCATAGTTTGCATGCAGGCTATTCTTTATAGCGGTGGTAGAACAGACTGAAAATCGTGACCGCTAAGCCTTGTTTTCCATAGTTTACATGCAGGCTATTCTTTATAGCGGTGGTAGAACAGACTGAAAATCGTGACCGCTAAGCCTTGTTTTCCATAGTTTACATGCAG
>NW_013678111.1:6020-11653 GCF_000517525.1 Limulus polyphemus | reverse complement strand
CAGGGTTTTACATCCAGAAGTAGTAGATTGTTGCAGTCTCAGGGTTTTACATCCTAACTGCTTCTATCATAGAACTTGAATGTCTGTGCGATATTCCCAACTGCTTCTATCATAGAACTTGAATGTCTGTGCGATATTTGGGAATATCGCACAGACATTCAAGTTCTATGATAGAAGCAGTTGGGAATATCGCACAGACATTCAAGTTCTATGATAGAAGCAGTTGGGAATATCGCACAGACATTCAAGTTCTATGATAGAAGCAGTTAGGAATATCGCACAGACATTCAAGTTTTATGATAGAAGCAGTTAGGAACTGCTTCTATCATAGAACTTGAAAGATTAATGGACCTGATTATAATTAAAGCCTAAAAAGAAAACATCCACTTAGTAATTTCTGCTGTCGTACACTTTGTTCCACATTGGCACCTGTAGTCTTTCATAAGACATCTGTTATTTGATACATTTTTTGTAATTGTTTTCTCTAAAGCTCATAAATTTAAACGATCTGAATAGAATGTTTAGAGATACTGAATCATTTTGATCTCGTAATAAATGAAAACTGTAAATAATATTTCGTTTTACCTATTCTCTCAGTAATACCAATATTTGCTCATTACATATCCTAAGCTTCTGGTTTAAATCACAGTTGTAATAGTTTTAGAATTACATCATCGTGCAGTCTGGACAAACTTGTGATAATACTAATGTACGTACCTTTCCGCAATTTGATTATTCCCCTTTTATTAAGTATCACAAGTAAACGTGTTAAGAAAACAAATTGTTAAATACAATATTAACAATATCATTATGAACAAACAAATGTTATACGTACATGTTTAAATAGTCTTGGTGATGCCCACCTATTCCTCTTTATTTTATCAATTAAACTGTCAGTTTCACTTGCAACTTCTGCTGGTTGGATTGGATCATCAAAATCAGTACAACTAGTGTTTTTGTTTTTTAAACACAAAGCTGCACAGTGGAACATCTGCGCTGAACTTATCGAATCTAGAATTTTAGCGTCATAAGCCATCATCCTATCAATCCTATCCTGCATCGGGACATTCTGAGAAGTATCTCAAGGAAGCAGAAAACGTCTGCATGTACACTCATAATGACAAACGGTCGTATTAAACGAGGTTATAATGACTATACCTTGAACGTATTGTTCACATGTGACCCTCCAAACATGAACCTATTCAATAACGATGAATTCTTGAATCAACCATGAAGATTACATACGACCAATGGCGTTGCTACGAACGTTGGTAATCTGAAGCAAAATTCGAAGAAATTGTGTTGTGTTATGAGGTGCGCATAGCTGAAACGGCTTGTCTCGAATTGTGTTGTGAGGTGCGCATAGCTGAAACGGCTTGTCTCGAATTGTATTGTGTTGTGAGGTGCGCATAGCTGAAACGGCTTGTCTCGAATTGTGTTGTGTTGTGAGGTGCGCATAGCTGAAACGGCTTGTCTCGAGCTCCATACGATCTTTAAACGTTGATTCCTTAACTCTTGGACTATCTTCATCAGTAAACGTTAATTCCTTAACTCTTGGACTATCTTCATCAGTAAACGTTGATTCCTTAACTCTGGGACTATCTTCATCAGTAAACGTTAATTCCTTAACTCTTGGACTATCTTCATCAGTAAACATTGATTCCTTAACTCTTGGACTATCTTCATCAGTAAACGTTAATTCCTTAACTCTTGGACTATCTTCATCAGTAAACGTTGATTCCTTAACTCTGGGACTATCTTCATCAGTAAACGTTAATTCCTTAACTCTTGGACTATCTTCATCAGTAAACGTTGATTCCTTAACTCTTGGACTATCTTCATCAGTAAACGTTAATTCCTTAACTCTTGGACTATCTTCATCAGTAAACGTTGATTCCTTAACTCTTGGACTATCTTCATCAGTCCTCCGAATGCTATTCTGCGGTCCATACCATGTAGGGTTCTATCTTTTCTGGAAAGGTAGTATGTGTCACTGAAAACTTGGTTAGTCGAACCAAATATACATATTAGTCCAGTATAATTCTCTATGATTAACTTACTAGTTTCTGTAAGTCTAGAGCAGCATTTTGTCAATCTACTTGCTAACAATGAGTTTAACCTAAGCAGACACAAGTTCAGGACTCGCTTAAGTTATTCACTTATAAAATACAAATCAGTGATCAATTTAGCCCTGATGACAATCTTTATATTTTGTTTATTAGCGATTGAATGTTTTTGTTGTTGTTATAAACACATTTGAATAACATATATAAATATATGTATTTACGTATTCAAACTAAATATTTTAGTAGCTTTTCTCTTCTAGCAGAATTAATACGTACAACTGTGGCATCAATACATTAAGTTTATCATTATTTCTCCGAAAGGGGGCCGAAGGCTGCCTACAAGGGTCACCTGTTTTAACCATTCGTACAGTAGTGTGTCAGTCAGTAGACACTAAAATGACGTTACGTAAGGGACGCTTAACGTTGCAGTTTGTACTGTCGTGACGACAGTAAAATGTGCGCATGCCCTGAATGACGAGAACTGTTATACTCTCTGTAGGTTACAACACAGCATGACATATGAACTTCAAAAGCAAGAAATAAAAATATTTGTTACTGTTAATTTTGGTTTTATTTACTCTTGAAACAGAATACTTTCGGGAACCCTGCGGAAGTACATCTAATACTAATTTTATCTTACTAAAAATCTTCTTCAGCGAAGGAGGATGTTGAGAGTTTATTAAATTAGGGTTTTTACTTCCGTTTAACATCATTTTGTAAATAAAAGAGTGAGGTTGAAAGTTTCACATTGTAGAATTTTAGGGTGGTTTTATTTCTACTTTAAGGTTGTATCTGAGTATCTAGGGTAACCGCCTTCTCACAATTGGCAGCAGCGAAAGACAGTAGGAGTTGAGAAGTTGTGGGTGTAAGTACCCCGTTCCTAACCCTTGTGAGAGTAAAGTTGTCATATTTACTATATCACAATTTTAATCGATATGCCCATAACTTTTATTATTATCATTCTACGTAACGTTATCGATATTCTGTAATTAGTTAATAAAAATAATATGGATAGCGTTTAATAACGTCATTACAGACAAAAGCAAGTAATATCGTTATTTTAAAGTTTAGATTGAAGTTAAGTTATTTGCTAGACTGATAAGAGCATCAAGAACTAAAGTGCAGGAAGGTAAATGATGTGATTTCCTTTACTATTTCTGTTACATGGTTAGTTACGAAATATTACACAATTACTTGAGTTGTTTTTCTGTTTAGTTTAGTATAGTCAGGAAAAATGTAGTTTGTTGGTTATTTGATTACAGTGAGATAATGGATATTTTTTAGATGTATTTAAAGAGAAGACGAATTGTTTTTACGTCGACAATACGTAATGGTTTATAAATTTGATTAGTGATTTAATAGTCACGCTTTGGAAAGATTTGCAGTAACGAGTGTTAAAAAGCCGAGAAAGCTATTCGTGAAAGTACAGTACAGTTCCTAGGGAACTTAATGACAATAAACATATTGAAAAAAGTAAAATAAACGTACTTAATTGGAAAAATGCATTATAAAAATTGGGAGCTTTGTTTCAACCATTTATTAGACTTGAAAATAAAATAAAAACTGCAATGAAGTTCGCTGAAAATTAGCTGACAATAATCACACGAGAAGAAATGGCTCAAGTTTGATTGATCTTAAGAAACAGAAACAAGTTTGGAAGGTCACATAAAATACTATTAACATTGTTGACTAATAAAGCTACTTAAAAATATATATATATCAATTTATATCACAATCTTACACGAGATTAAAATTAAGGTTATAAATTTGATGGAAGAACAAGAACGTTTAGAAGGATTGTTAAATAATGTCAAACAATTACCGCATTACGTGAAGAATTAAATGAAACACGTATACAGAGGATTGAATACATTATATTAAAACTATATTGAATATTCAGTCAGCAAGTCATATGACAGCCACTATAATGTCGCAGTCAAATGAAATGTATCAGAACTATATTATTACATCGTTTGGCGTCATGTAGATAGTATGATGTCACTGAACATTTATTGCTTTTGGGAAGTGTATTTAACAGCTCTTTCCACCGCAAATCATCCATACACTCAAAACATAAAGATTTGTTCAGATCGAGGAGATATAAATTCTAAGATGGGGATATCCTTTTTTACTTAATGGCATTAGAATACAGCTGAATATGGATCAAGTTGGGGTTCAGAACCATCCAGAAAGAGACCTGTAACAAGTCGTACCCCTCACCCATGGTAAGCAAAGTATGGCGTCTTGTAACAGGTGAGGATCCATAAACACAAAGGTCGGTGATAAAAGCAGTCTATGTGGCCTAGGTAACAGTAAGTAACATAATCAAAAAGATATTTATCTGGAAAAGCAACACAATTAACGTGTACACAAGTTACTTCTAATATCCGTTCAACTGTCGCATAGATCAAGCAGTTAGAGAATGAAACAAATATTCATGTTATTCCATACGAAGACATGCTGATCAATTCACCAGACGCAGAATCAATGGATTTTTGTACAATTGGACTGTTGAAACTTACACTGGGGAACAATCGTTCTCGCACACCAAATGGAATATATAAAGCCTGCAGAGAGGAGTTGTATGCATGAACATGACAGCCTTTTGCAACGAAAACTACACTTCAGCGCTATTGGCAAGTTGCACAGTCATCAGATAAAGCATGACCAGAAATACTTATCCTTCTGTATAATTTAAAGTAATAATAAACACACATGATTCTGATGTAAATGAAATTAAAATTTTCATTATAAGGTTTTAAGAATCCTAATATAATATTGCTAGAATTTTCAAATTAAAACTGCAGATACGAAAAATTGTGATAAAACAAATGTCAAGATAAGATTATTTAATTTGCTTGGAGAGAAGCGTTCTTTTAGAAAACACTGTTAACATCGAGGATACACAGATTTCAAATTTCTTTACAACAGTGTTATGATTAACATTCAAAGTGATTATGAAATTGATAGCCTGATGTTCTAGGAAGCCGTGTACACATACGGTTTTAACACTACTCAACGTCAAATATTTTGTCATTGCACTAACAAAGGAATGATGGGCCATAAAGTTGATCCTCTGGTGGGTCAACGATAAGTTTCGGACTTACAATGGTAAGGTCCAGGATACAATTCTCCACGACGTAAAAAGCGCAGACAATCTATTATGTACCTTTGCACAAAAACGAGAAAATAAAAAACTCCGTGTGGTCAGAAGTGTACAGACTGTATCAAGATCCACAGCCGTTACTGATTATTTCAGATTCCGTGGGGTCAGGGATGTACAGACTGTATCAAGATCCACAGCCGTTACTGATTATTTCAGATTCCGTGGGGTCAGGGATGTACAGACTGTATCAAGATCCACATCGTTACTGATTATTTCAGATTCCGTGGGGTCAGGGATGTACAGACTGTATCAGGATCCACGGTCGTTACTGATTATTTCAGATTCCGTGGGGTCAGGGATGTACAGACTGTATCAGGATCCACAGCCGTTACTGATTATTTCAGATTCTGTGGGGTCAGGGATGTACAGACTGTATCAGGATCCACAGTCGTTACTGATTA
>NW_013678111.1:4137-5477 GCF_000517525.1 Limulus polyphemus | reverse complement strand
ACAGCCGTTACTGATTATCTCAGATTCCGTGGGGTCAGGGATGTACAGACTGTATCAAGATCCACAGCCGTTACTGATTATCTCAGATTCCATGGAGTCAGAGGTGTACAGACTGTATGAAGATCCACAGTCGTTACTGATTATATCAGATTCCGTGGAGTCAGAGGTGTACAGACTGTATCAGGATCCACAGTCGTTGCTGATTATCTCAGATTCCGTGGAGTCAGAGGTGTACAAGCTGTATCGGGATCCACAGTTGTTACTGATAATCTCAGATTCCGTGGAGTCAGAGGTGTACAGACTGTATCAGGATCCACAGTTGTTACTATCATCTCAGATTCCGCGGAATCAGAGTTGTACAAACTGTATCAGGATCCATAGTCGTTACTGATTATCTCTTTTCACTAAATGTGAATATATAAGACAAATGTATTCACTCAAATTCTGACTTTATATTTGAAGACAAGCATGTTTTATGGATTTCAACTACTGATATCATGCCAATAAATTTGATTCATTCATTAAATGAATTGAATAAATAACACTTCTAAATATATATATACAATCTTAATTCTGGTGCTTGTGTAATTAAAATTTAATTAACTGTAAAATCTTGCTTTGTGTTCTTTTAATTTTATGAAGGAGCTTATATTGCCTACTGTTATACGTATCAACAAAAATACGAGGTCTATCTGTTGCATTTGCACAACTAGCTTGCCAACATCAAACATGAATCAATTTATGAAAACAGATTCCATATACAAAAGCTTCTTAAATTTTGTGTATCGATTTTTCCTTAACATTATGTGGTGTCGTGACGAATTTACTATTACATATTTCTTTTAATATCGATATGTGCTTAAATTAAATTTTATTTAGAAATGTACATAACTTATACTGCTAAATCTGTATTGCGAATTCCCACCTATTCTCTAAAGTTGTAGAAGATTCATGAATGTAAGAATCAACAATATATGTGTGTACGTAAACACTAGTGCAGCTTTTGTATTGTTACGTAACCTCAAGTTTCGAGAAACTCTACATACGCCTATAAGTATAACCAACGCGACACGCCTAAATACAGTATTAATTATTGGTTTGCTATAGTTGGGGTGCTGTATACTTCAGAAGCTATAACTGTGATTGTTATAACGCTTATTAATCGGGATACTTCAGATATTTGACCAGGAACATTTATACATTTCGAACATTACAAACCATTTAATTTCAGTGGATTCGCATCAAACATTAGTACTTTTACGAAAACATTACCTAACGTAATCGGAAGAAAAAATCGGCGTGTGATCAGTGAAGACCACAGAGCTAGCTAGGTCACTATT
>NW_013678111.1:0-3265 GCF_000517525.1 Limulus polyphemus | reverse complement strand
TCTCTGATGATCATTGTTTTCAACGTGTGAACGTTGCTTCGTCTCTTTTGGCATGTAATGCGCGTGAACCAATTTTGGACAGAATTGTCACCGGTGATGAAAAATAGATTCCCTATGAGAATATTAAACGCCAACAACAATAGCTTAGTCCTAGACAAAAACCACTTCCGACCACAAAACCTGGACTCCATCCACAGAAAGTGATGCTTTGCATTTGGTGGGACATCAAAGGAATAATTCAATCCGTAGCGAACTGTCAATACAGAGGTCTATGGTCAGCAACTGGAACGTTTATATCAAGCCCTTCATCAGAAACGCTCTTCACTCTTCAATCGGAAAGTTGTTCTCTTTCTCTGCGACAGTGCACGTCCACATGTAGCACGTTTGACACAACACAAGATTATGTAGTTGGCACTATCAGATTACCATCTTTTTCGTTCGCTGCAACACAATCTTAATGGGAAAACGTGTGCAAATGTGGAAGATGTTAAAGAGGACATCGACATGTTTTCTGCTTCAAAATCAAGTGATTTCCTCAATCAGGGCATTAACAACCTGATTGTAAGATGGAAAAGCATCATCGATAAGAACGGAGACTATTTCATTTAACAAATGTTTTGTTTTGATATATAAGTTGTTCGGTTTCTTTCATCTAAATATAAAAGCGACATTAATATATTGACGACCTAATACATATAAGGGAAGCAGCTTTTCACGAACTAAGATAACTTTTCATTAATCATGAATTTAAATAACTTCCATCCAGGGGACAGGTACTCCAACTAGTGTAAGAATATACAAGTAGAATCATATTAAATCATCCCCTGCTATAGTCACAATTCTTATGTTTATACCAGTATTTGGTGACGTCTACTCGTTGGTCCTTTCTCAATCTATCTTACACTATATTTGTCAATTACTCCATACATCATCTGAGAGAAAGGTTTGATTCAAAACAGTTACTGTCATTGGTATCTTAGCATGTATAAGAACATGGACGATATTATGTGTGCCAACTAGTGTGACTGTTGTTACTAAAGTCAATTTCTCTGAACGTGTTTCCAGAGACGTCTCCTATATATGCAAACGAAAAGTGACAGTTGACAATGACTGTTTCTGTATTGAGGAAAAACTGTGTTCACTATACATTTGCAGCTTACTGAGAGAAAAGATACATGGACATACGTCAAGACATTTCGGTTTACATCACTCAGAAAACTGCTTACCTAAAAATCAAGCAAATGCCAATTTGTGCTTATAGTGTAAATTGATGACAATGATTGACTTGCATCTGTCTCATAAGCTGCGTTTAGCCAACACTACGGTACAAATATGGAAAAAGCCCCCTTAATTCTGCTCGTGTTGTTTGGACAGTGCAAGCTGGTAGAGGTGGTTCAATAGAGTAGTTTACAGGTCTTTTTCCTCTCTTAGAAGATCGAATGTTATTCACAGCGTGCTTGGACCTTATTGCCAATCATGACCACTCCACAATTCTACCCTAATAAACGAGTATCCTTCTAGCGAGAATGCAATAATCTAGTTTGGACATGATGTTCAAAATAAGCTCGGTAAGTACTAAAGTGATTTCAGTCAGAACCAATATTAACTACATTAAACGCTTTTCGAATGGCCTTAAACGTGTAATTTGTAGTCATAATCTTTTGTTGGCACTTATGAACAAATTGCTGCCCATATTCACAGACAAATGGGCTACTATTGAAGAAGAAACTAATAGCCTCTTGTTGAAGCATGGGCCCGGCGTGGCTAGCATGTGGACTATTAATCCGAGGGACTGTGGTCCATATTCACAGACAAATGGGCTACTATTAAAGAATAAAACTAACAGCATATTGTTGAAGCATGGGCTCGGCGTGGCTATCATGTAGACTGTGAATTCGAGGGACTGTGGTCCATATTCACAAACAAATGGGCTACTATTGAAGAAGAAATCTAACAGCCTCTTGTTGAAGCATGGGCCCGGCGTGGCTAGCATGTGGACTATGAATCCGAGGGACTGTGGTCCATATTCACAGACAAATGGGCTACTATTGAAGAAGAAACTAACAGCATCTTGTTGAAGCATGGGCCCGGCGTGGCTAGCATGTGGACTATTAATCCGAGGGACTGTGGTCCATATTCACAGACAAATGGGCTACTATTGAAGAAGAAACTAACAGCATTTTGTTGAAGCATGAGCCCGGCGTGACTAGCATGTGGACTATGAATCCGAGGGACTGTGGCTTACGACCCGTTGTCACAAAATTGTGATCCACCATTTGGGACCGTGGGTGCATTATAAGAGTGACGATTAAGCAAAAGTATTCAAAGACCTGGCAGTAGGTTTTGTTGACTAGTTGTTTTCCATATAATCTATTAACTCAAACTGAGGGACGCCTAGTGCAGTTAGCCTTTCCTTGTATAATATCCGAAAAACAACAAGAATTATTGAATCATGTCGAGAGGTGCTCCCATCAGATATTGATAAAGTAGTTAGTCAGTATATAACAGTCATGTAACCGGATATGTGAGATTCTCTTTGGTCGGGTGAAAATCTATAACAACTAGAAAATAAAATATACTAAAGCCTTAGACAATTTTGAGAGATTTAGTTTTGAATTACCGTTTTCACCAACAAACACTCAATGTAATTTGGCCCACTTACTTGTGAATTAACTGCTTATGTTGTAGTAATGGATTTACTGTGTAACTCATTACGAATTATTAACGTTTATTGATTAAATAGGGTTTAAGTAACGATTAGGATTTGATATAATATCTATGTTTTTTGTTAAAGACGATAGTAACATTGGTGCCGTATGCTACATTTTATAAGACTATAGCAGCATTGGTGCCGAGTGCTACATTTTATAAGACGATAGTAACATTGGTGCCGGGTGCTACATTTTATAAGACGATAGTAACATTGGTGCCGTATGCTACATTTTATAAGACGATAGTAACATTGGTGCCGTATGCTACATTTTATAAGACGATAGTAACATTGGTGCTGTATGCTACATTTTATAAGACGATAGTAACACTGGTGCCGTATGCTACATTTTATAAGACGATAGTAACATTGGTGCTGTATGCTACATTTTATAAGACGATAGTAACACTGGTGCCGTATGCTACATTTTATAAGACGATAGTAACATTGGTGCTGTATGCTACATTTTATATGACGATAGTAACATTGGTGCTGTATGCTACATTTTATAAGACGATAGTAACATTGGTGCTGTATGCTACATTTTATATGACG
>NW_013678110.1:0-10241 GCF_000517525.1 Limulus polyphemus | reverse complement strand
GGGTACATTATCAAAGAAGCAGATACGTAACAAATATATTTAATTAGCTGTACTTACTTCCAGGGTTATTACTTTAATTTTTGATATAAGTAGATAGCTTGCTTTGATCGGAAGTTAATACTAATTAATTTATTAAAAGTTTATTAATTTATTTCTTTTGTCGTGAAGCTTATTTGAAAAGGTCGGTCGTAACCTAGTAGTTAGCGTGCTCGAACTATAATTTAGTATAAATCCAAGATTTAAGGATCGCGAACCATTGTCACAAAAACGTACTCCGCACTTTATCATGGTTTATGACTATGGTTAAATCCATATTTCGGTCAGACATCGGTTTAGGACTGTAAAAATTACCCATTACGGAAACGAAATAGAAAGATTCAAACCTTCCCAAACTGCTATTCAAGACGGATAACAGCCGTACCATCTACTGTGGACTGCAGTTTCGCCTATTCAAAGCTCATCAGCGTAGCTTAGGTCAGTAAACCCCAAAAAGTACAGTTAGGCCTATATGGTGAAGTAAAACGGAGTGAAACCCCTATAGATTTTGTTTGTTTGTTTGTTTGAAGTTAAACACAAAGCTACACGATGGATTATCTGTGCTTAGCACACCACAGGTATCGAAACCAGGTTTCTAGCCTTGTAAGTCCGCAGACATACCGCTGGGGAGAGGGAGCTCCTGTAGATAAAATCACTTTCAGTTTTAAAGTATGTACTGTACGTATTTCGTTCATTCTAAGATAATTAGTTTATATTCCTAACACAGGATAGCAGCACTCGTCACTAACGTTAATAGCTAAGCTCGTATGTTTCAGAATTTTCGCTCAAAGTTAGACAAATAGCTACTGTCTCTGCATAAACGTCCCTAATTTGGAACTGATAGACTAAAGAGAACGTAGATAAACAACAGCACTTACCGCCGACTTTTGTACTGCTCTTATATGACTATTTTTTAGGAAACGCAATTTTTTCGGACTCTTATCTACACCTATCAAATAATGCATTATTCCTCTACGTCACATATTCTCTTTTCAATTTTACCCCTGGTGAAAAAGAAAAGAAATAGTTAACATGTATATACAATCATGAAACTGACTTTATTGTTTCTTATACTGGTTTGGTTGCTATTAAGCACAAAGCTACACAATGGGCTGTCTGTGCTCTGCACACCACAGCTATCGAAACCAGGTTTTTAGCGTCGTAAATCTGCAGACTTACAGCTCAGCCACTTTCTTTTTGGGGGAAGAGGAAAGGCATTGATCCTAATTTATTTGAGACATGATTGGAAACAACACTGTTGTGACTTGACGCTTTGTTTATAGTTTGTATGTATAGAAAATGGTCGAGTTAATATATATATATATATATATATTCAACATTTTTAGTAATATATTTTAAGTAATATTTGTGTGTGCTTGGTATGGTTGCTGCTGAGCACAAAGCTATACAATGGGCTATCTGTGCTGTGCCCACCACGGGTCTCGAAAACCGGTTTTTAGAGTCGTAAGTCTGCACACTTGCCTCTGAGCCACTTGGGGGGGTGAAACATTTGATTTGTGTAGTGATTTTTTTTTACTGTAATTCCGTCATTGTTTATAAAATATTGTTATTGTTTTTTTAAATCAGCAAACAAATGTCTAACCAGAGATTAATCCTATAAAACGTTTAACTAACTATGATAAGTATACTGTAGTTTGTTAAAATAATTATATTTTTAAAGCATAAAACTGTTGCCCGGCATGGCCAGGTGGTTAAGGTCGCGGGTTCGAGTCCCCATCACACCAAACATGCTCGCCCTTTCAGCCTTGGGGGTGTTATAATGTGACGGTCAATCCCACTATTCGTTGGTAAAAGAGTAGCCCAAGAGTTGGCGGTGGGTGGTGATGACTAACTGCCTTCCCTCTAGTCTTACACTGCTAAATTAGGGACGGCTAGCGCAGATAGCCCTCGTGTAGCTTTGCGCGAAATTCAAAACAAACAAACAAACATAAAATGCACGTCAAGCAAAACATAGAATAAAGTAAAAGGGGCTTGCTTACAACGATGTTGTGGCGATCAGATATCAGCCGTTTTCATCATTAGTAACCTATACAACAAACTAAGTCTAGTTATTAATTAGTTGCTGTTTTTTGATGACCAGATTCTAATTACTAATTAGTTTATATCCTACGTTTCGGTCGCTAATCTGTTATCGTTTTCAGGGAAGTTCTGAGAAGGCTGTCAGCAATGATAACGAAGGGTCTTGCTGTAGGGAAAATGAGCGTACATTTTATTCGCCCCTACCTCATATATAACTTTCTACTGTGCTAGCTTTTCAGGTTCCTATTTCTCGTTCCTGTACCGAGTCCAAAAACAACTCAAATCCACGTACTAAAGTTGTACGTTATGTTTCTGACTTTTCTTTATTTTGCTTGAGTTATTAACGGATTATATTTGTCAGAAAAAGAGTTCGTTGCGTCGGGTGAAATGACATTTCAGATGTAAGAGTTTGTCTGTCCGTAGGTAACAAGTGGATGACCAGTTGATAATAGAAGCGTCTTGTGTGCACGCTGATAAAACGATTTAATTATATGTAATATATTTTTCGTTTAACTCGAAAAGTATGATCCATACAGGGTGTGTTGAAGGTTTGATATCGTGCAAAGGATAAACAGGTGGCTGGATTCCACGGTACCAAAATATTCAAAATTACAGCGATGGGAAAACAAATAATTACTAGTTACTCACGCCCTGCTAGGGTATTATAATAGGGTCTGTCTCTGTTTCCGCGCGAAAACTAACGTACACAAACATTTTACACAAGATGGAAAGTTGGTATGGGACAGTTCTCTCCCAACTTGGTCTGGATCCAAATCCGGACTGGATCCAAATCCGGATACGGATTCTGAATCACTTTGAAACATTTTTTTTTTTATGGGGAGATAAAGCATTTTCGTGGTTTTCGGTTAATAACTCTGTAAAGTATGATCCGATTTGTACCAAAGTTCAAGGGCAGGTTAAGGTTGAGATTCCTAATCACAAAAAATGACCCAGATCGTTGATCATTCTGGATCTGAGAAGGATTTTCTGAGTTTTCGTAGGTGAAATTTTACGTTATCCAATATAAACGCATGCAGTCTCGAAAAGGAACTGCGGGACGAGGTATGTAATCTGTCTGATTGCTCTTGTTGTTCCTTTAAAATCAGATTCAAGAAAATGTATTAAGTGAAGAAGTATGCCTATCCTATTTTTTTCAAGCAACTCGTACTTCAAAGAAAATGTTTTTTAAACCTGATATTCAACAGTCGTATTCAATGAGTTCATCTTTTTTTTTTCCATCACATTTTTCCTCTTGATACTAAAGCCTTATATATTTTGTTTTGGGGGGAAATTTTACCTTAATTTGAAGTTTTTTATTTTCTGAACTATATTTCATTATGTGCCTGTAAAGTGAACATTGACCACGTGGGTTGTATTTTTTAATTTTGTTAATCAGCTTCAGGGCTGATTACGGGCTGTCTTCAAACATGAACTTCGAAGATCCGGAATCTTTAATGCTGACAAAACAAAACTAGTTGTTACCGTTTGTAGTGGGGAATTAGTGAATAAGAACGAATGACTTTGTTTCTGTTTCCGTTTGTAGTGAGGAATTTTCTTATTCACTAATTCCTCACTACAAACGGAAACAGAAACAAAGTCATTCGTTCTTATTCACTCGAATGACTTTGTTTCTGTTTAATAAAGAAAATTGGAATTGATTGCCTTTTTTTTTCACAACATCTATGTAAAGTCTATTTTTAAACTTGTATAGGAACTTAGGTTTTTAAAGTGGCACAGAAACTGTAGCTTGAAGTCTCGTTAAGATATTGAATGAACAATAACTTAAAAAAATAGAATTCTCTTGCCGTCGACTCGAAGATGTAAAGCTGACTCTTTGTGTTGACATTACCATCGGTTTGGAGGCTTAAGGCCTGCTCATTAATAACTATTTGAATAATTTATTCTAGCATTATGAAGATGTAGAGATCCTTCATACTGATCTTTTGGATCATCTTTACTGCCGGTTCCAGGTTGAAGGAGCCTTTTATACCAACTCTTTACGATAAGTTAAGTTAGTGGTCTTAAGGTGTAAGATTTCTCCCCAGCTCTTTGGATCATTTTTACTGTAGGTGTTGATATGAAGGATTCATTCGTAAAGAAATACGTGTTTATATATCCTACACATTGTTTTCACATCAATATCATTTTTTATATTCAATTTTCATTCTTTGGTTTACAAGTTTGTCAGTGAATGAATGCGGTTTACTCGATGTAACTACTTAGTATCATTGGTTTACATTATAAAGAGTTATTTTTTATCAATGTTCACTATACTTTTAGCTATTTAAAGTTAACCCTAGTAAACAACCTAAATTTACAGTGATGACACGTTTAACTTTATGTTTATTGTATTGATATTATTCAACTGCTTTTAAATCAGACATATACTTTGTATATATACAATAAAAAGGAGTACAACGCTAGAATAATTGCACAATCAATAATTTATTAAAAACAGGGGCCAACCCTAAAACGACACCACATGTTTCGTTGTTCTTACGCACACCGTTTTCAGGTAGAGTCATTTTAGGGCAGGCCCATGTTTTTAATAAATTATTGATTGTGCAATTAATTTAACGTTGTACTCCTTTTAATTGTGTATGTATATACAACTTATAAAAACTAAAAGATAATGAAGTTTGTTTAAATTTGCACATTTTTAGGTTATAATTTTTTAAAATCAAAGTTAGCATGCTAATTGTAGAGGATTACACCAATCCCACATAGGGCATGCTAGACTATACACCAATGATTCTTTATGCCTTTATAAGAAATGACCCATATTCTGCAAAGCAAAAGGCTAGTTTTTATTGATTTAAGAAAGATGTTTGTTGTTGAAATAATGCTAGGTTTATGGATTACTTAAGCTGGTACTGACTTTTTACAAAAGTATGCAAGCTGTTAAAAACCATTTAACTGAAACTGAAGTTTGCAGAACCGCCATACTGCTTCAGCAGTGCCGCACCTAGACTGAGGTGACAAAAATCATGGGGGGGTATCACAATCTGTGGTCAGTAGACTGTGATGCTGATATCAGGCCCCAGGAGAATATACCAGAAGGTCACGTCAAGGTCGTAGAAGGGATACAGGTGCAGCAGACAACCGATATCTGCGGAATGTAGACCTTAGAAACAGCAGCAGCATCACTAGGGGCTTCAGAAACGAGCTTCAGCATCACTAGGGGCCTCAGGAATGAGCTTCAGCATCACTAGGAGCCTCAGGAATGAGCTTCAGCAAGCCACCGGAATGAATAGCTCATAATTAATGGTCAGTTACTGGCTCCATGAGACCTGGCTCAGGTCCAGGATACCATTTAGAGCCCCTGTATTAACCCCACGGCACCGAACAGCCTGGTTAGCATTTGTTCAGGAACATGTCACCTGGAGCCTTCATCTGTGGGCCTCTGTACTGTTCACAGATGAGAGCAGGTTCAGTTTATCTTTAAGTGATCGACGTGTGAGAGTCTGGAGACATAAAGGAAAGCGATATTTAGCCTGTATCATTGTCCCCCATGATGCCTTTGTGGGTAGCTCAATTATGGTCTGAGGTGGCATCTGGAAGCAGGGACGTACAGATACCTCCGTGTGGTTGATGGAGGATCCCTGAGAGGAAGACAGTACGTGGATGAGATTCTGCTACGCGTTGTTCTCCTTTTTGCTATTGGAAGCAGGGACGTACAGATACCTCCGTGTGGTTGATGGAGGATCCCTGAGAGGAAGACAGTACGTGGATGAGATTCTGCTACGCGTTGTTCTCCTTTTTGCTATTGGAAGCAGGGACGTACAGATACCTCCGTGTGGTTGATGGAGGATCCCTGAGAGGAAGACAGTACGTGGATGAGATTCTGCTACGCGTTGTTCTCCTTTTTTGCTATTGTTGTTGAAGATGAGTTCGTGTGTCAGTAGGTTAACGCCCGTCATCACAACCGCCAGGATCACGCAGCAATTTTTCAAGATGAAGAATAGAGGTACTGGACTTTAGCTATATCCGAGTGAGCATGTGTGGGACTTCCTAGGGAGAGCAGTTAAAGACAAGACAGCCTCCCCCTACGACTGTCAGAGCTAGCTACCATATTCTAGGAGGGGACTGTACTGCCTCAGCAAGAATCCGAAATGTCAACAGCAGTGTGAGGAACAGATGCAGAGAAGTAATAAACAACAGAGAAGGACCTACCTGCTAGTAAAAGCTTATCCAACCACTGGCATGTTTTGTTACTTGTAAATGATTTTTTTCGACTTGCTTGGTATTGTTCACCTGGGATATTTGCAATAAATAAGTTTTGTCAATATTGAACGCCTCTGTTTCTTCTTTCTTCAAATTAAAAAAAAACAACAACACAAATCAAATGTTATTATCCTTTAATTTTTGTGAGTACTGTATATATGTTTTCATATGTCTGTAGTCAGTATATACTGTACAAACATAATTTTACTAATTTTTATTCGCATTTAATTTTTTTCATAGATTCAAAAGGCCTTTATATTTGAGACGAGGAAAAATTGTATCATCAGATATTAAAATATATTTAAGACGCATACAGTGGCTAGTTCACGCAAAGTGTTCTTATAGAAATTTATAAAGCTTATACAAATACATTTATATATGTTTGCCTTCTATTTTTCAAAGACTGAGTTTCTTTGAGTAAATGTCAGGGGAATAAGTAATGGAAGGATAAGGCATCTGGTCTAGTGAAAACGTTATTTTTATCACCGAACTAAGATGAAAATGAACTATTACTTAGCCTACTTTGTTAAGTTAACAATAGAACTTTACGTTTAATCTTCTAATGCACTATACTTAATGATTAATGAGAATTTTCTTTCTTATCTACTTTACTTCGTTTTTATTAGGCGTAATCTACTTTTCTGTTTTATTTCGCAAGAATAATTTATTTAAAAAGACAACAATATTTAATGCATAATAAAATATATTCTCCAGTGATTTACCTTTACACTGTAACAGAGAAGTTTTGAAGATTACGTGCATAATAATGAATATTGTTTGTTTGTTTTGAATTTCGCGCAAAGCTACACGAGGGCTATCTGCGCTAGCCGTCCCTAATTTAGCAGTGTAAGACTAGAGGGAAGGCAGCTAGTCATCACCACCCACCGCCAACTCTTGGGCTACTCTTTTACCAACGAATAGTGGGATTGACGGTCACATAATAACGCCCCCACGGCTGAAAGGGCGAGCATGTTCGGTGTGACGGGGATTCGAACCCGCGACCCTCAGATTGCGAGTCAAAATAATGCATGTAAACACGTTATGAACACAACCATATATAGTGAGCACAACCACATGTGAATACACTTGAGTGAAGAGCTGATTAATAAAACCATCTTCTAGAAGACCGTTCTTTGAAGTTCTTTAACTATTGTTTTATTTTCCTTCAAATCCTGAAAACTAATTTAGTTAAATCGATTAATTAATGAATAACGGGAATAAACACATTTTTTTATGAAGACGCTTGTGCTAATTGTCATCATCCTGACAAATCCAGCAGACATCTGTTGTGAAGGGTAATCTCAACTTCTCTGCGTTCAAACCGAAAAAAAAAAGGTTTTTTAAAGAAATGTAAACCGAATCAGACTGGGATTTTAATTCTGGACTATGCTTACCTGACAGATGTTTTAGACAACCAAACCAATTTTATTTCAAGTATGGAAATATGCATGATCCTTGAGTGACCAGTTTTAACATTCTTAGATGCAATTTTCAATGAATAAATAAAATTATTAAAGAAAAGTAGTTATTTTCCAGATATATACGAATATTTTAAATAAATCTATCATAACTTGAAAACTAGAAATGATCAGTAATTTTCAACATGATTTTTAGAACCAGCAACATCCAATTACTCAAGAACAGTTGCATTTTTAAAAGCTAATTTTTTGTTGTTGTTGCCTAGCGTTATTAAAGTAGAAATATTTAGAATCCTTCATAAGTTGGTAAAGATAGAAATAGGCAGAATCCTTGGTTGGCAAGAAATGGAAATATGCAGGCTGCTTGATGGCCAGTTTTTACTTCATGGCATATTAAAGATGTAATTATGTACGATCCTTGGGTGGCCACTTTTTACTTCATGGGTTATTCAGAATCGAATTATATGGGAATCGTGGGTTACCCAGTTTTATTTTTTAAATTATTAAAGACGTAATAATGTAGCATTCTTGGGTCACAACAGTCAGCTGGTAAGGCTTATAATGCGCTTATCTTTTTAGAACCGTCTATTCCGAGTTATTTAACAGCAGAAATGTGCCTGGGCGTGATTCGAGCACGTGACTTAAGATGATTATATAACTCACAGTTTTTGTTTTATTGATTCACTCTTGTGGTGTTTAATTCCAGTTACTCATATTTTAGTGAAGTTAAGCATGAATGATGTTTTCAGTGCTCCCTGGATCATAATGTTAGGAGACAATTAGTTGTTTAACACCAGACAAGACATATATATTTATAATTTCCTTTATTTGTGTGTCTGTTTAGCAATATCTTACTTTGTCACATTAAAATAATTGTACATACAATAATGTTTTTCAGTACCTTCTTTGTTAATGTAGTAATTATTTTTAGGTAACTTTCAATTGAGTTAAGAAAAACGAGGAAAGCCAAATTCTATTTCTTTTTTTTTTGTTCATCTTCACAACATTTATAGTAACTTGATTTGTTAGTAATTTTTTTAACAATGTAAACGTTTTGATCTTATTCATGGAATTAGATAATTGATTGTTTGTTGCGCAAAGTTATAGAAAGGGAAATATGCTCATAGTCGTTCTAATTTTGAACTTATATATCATGGGGGAATACAGTTGGTATACAGTACCACCACCAACTCTTAGGCTACTCTTGCCTGACTGTATAGTGAGATCTGACTGTGACTCTTATAGCACATTCACGACTCCAAAGTGTGGAATGTGTTTTGGAGACAATGGTTCTCCACTAGGCTAGTTGGCCTTGGAACTAGATTTTTTTTATATATATTCTGATGAAGGCTTTATGAAATTCATTCATGAAATGCCAGTTTAGTGAATGAAAAGTAGGCATCTTATTATAATGGAGTTTACGATGTATTCGTCCAAAACTCAGATCTCGGAAACTGCCGTATCGCTCATCACCAATAATAGCTGGGTAATATTTTTATAACTAAGCAGTATTTTTATAGACGAGCAATGAATAAAACCATTGAAATTTCCACAAAAATGATATATTTTGGATTTAACAAATAAAAATTACAAAAAAGAAGTAAGTTTCAAATATAAAACAATCAAAAAACAAACTTAAAAAACTATTTGTTTTTCTTTAGTGAAAATTTTATGAGTGTTGCAACAGAAAAGCGATAAATGCGTATACAAAGAAATACTTCAATAAAATCTACTTTGTGATAATAGCTCATTTTTAAACTAAAATTTCAATAAAATATTTTTTCTCATGGATGGTGAACATTATTAATGTCAAGTATGAGTACATTGTTGTAAAACTGTGAGACAATTCCGGAAAAGGCTGCAGGCCCAATAGCCTTCAGCAGGAACTAGCAGTTATACCTGCCCAGAGGGCGGGTACTTCTGCTAGTAGCACTAACTCACCTTGAAACGTAAATTATTGTGGTGAAAAAGTTATTACTCACAACCGCCTCCTCAGCAGTAATATTCAATGCTTATAATACCAAAATTCGGGGTTCGATTCCTGTGGTAGGCACAATGCAGAGAGCCCATTTTATAGATTAGCGATTAAATAAAATAAACTAACAGCATTCATAAATTATTAAAGACTGGATTTTGTTGCATTTCATCTAATCTATATAAAAGCTAGTATGTGTCGCGTCACGCGTGATTTCTCCTGATTTCTCGAAATAGGTATAAAAGCTAGTATGTGTCGCGTCACGCTTGATTTCTCCTGATTTCTCGAAATAGGTATAAAAGCTAGTATGTGTCGCGTCACGCTTGATTTCTCCTGATTTCTCGAAATAGGTATAAAAGCTAGTATGTGTCGCGTCACGCGTGATTTCTCCTGATTTCTCGAAATAGGTATAAAAGCTAGTATGTGTCGCGTCACGCGTGATTTCTCCTGATTTCTCGAAATAGGTATAAAAGCTAGTATGTGTCGCGTCACGCTTGATTTCTCCTGATTTCTCGAAATAGGTATAAAAGCTAGTATGTGTCGCGTCA
>NW_013678109.1:10785-12546 GCF_000517525.1 Limulus polyphemus | reverse complement strand
AAAAGGTTGTTTATGTTTGTATATCTTTGTATAGGTTGTTTATGTCTGTATATCTTTGTATAGGTTGTTAATGTTTGTATGTCTTTGTATAGGTTGTTTATGTTTGTATGTCTTTGTATAGGTTGTTTATGTTTGTATGTCTTTGTATAGGTTGTTTATGTTTGTATGTCTTTCTATAGGTTGTTTATGTTTGTATGTCTTTGTATAGGTTGTTTATGTTTGTATATCTTTGTATAGGTTGTTTATGTTTGTATGTCTTTGTATAGGTTGTTTATGTTTGTATGTCTTTCTATAGGTTGTTTATGTTTGTATATCTTTGTATAGGTTGTTTACGTTTGTATGTCTTTCTATAGGTTGTTTATGTTTGTATATCTTTGTATAGGTTGTTTATGTTTGTATGTCTTTGCATAGGTTGTTTATGTTTGTATGTCTTTGTATAGGTTGTTTATGTTTGTATGTCTTTGTATAAGTTGTTTATGTTTGTATGTCTTTGTATAGGTTGTTTATGTTTGTATATCTTTGTATAGGTTGTTTATGTTTGTATATCTTTCTATAGGTTGTTTATGTCTGTATATCTTTGTATAGGTTGTTTATGTTTGTATTCTTTGTGTAGGTTGTTTATGTCTGTATATCTTCTATAGGTTGTTTATGTCTGTATATCTTTGTATAGGTTGTAAGATGTCTATGACATGTAGTTCTATACGATGTAAGATGTCTATGACATGTAGTTTCTATACGATGTAAGATGTCTATGACATGTAGTTTCTATACGATGTAAGATGACTATGACATGTAGTTTCTATATGATGTAAGATGTCTATGACATGTAGTTTCTATACGATGTAAGATGACTATGACACGTAGTTTCTATACGATGTAAGAAGACTGTACACGTAGTTTCTATACGATGTAAGATGACTATGGCATGTAGTTTCTACACGATGTAAGATGACTATGACATGTAGTTTCTATACGATGTAAGAAGACTATGACATGTAGTTTCTATACGATGTAAGAAGACTGTACACGTAGTTTCTATACGATGTAAGAAGACTGTACATGTAGTTTCTATACGATGTAAGATGACTGTACACGTAGTTTCTATACGATGTAAGAGAAGATATATGTATAGAAAAGTATAGGTTTGATGACCGAAGCTGTGCTGATGAGCTGTGAATAGGCGAAACTGCAGTCTACAGTAGAAGTGTTGCGAATCAAAGAATGCATTAGGCCACTACGATACAGAATATATTTTCAATTTTACCTCTGGTGAAAAGAAAAGAAATCTGTAATATGATAAGTTAAATAGTTTTATAGTGTTTGTAATTGTTTACTTAGAACGGAAAGTTATAATTTATTTTGGAATCCAAGAGATGATGGTGTGAGATAGTATGCAAATTTTCATATGCGTCCTAAAGGTAGAATATACGTTTATTCCACACAAACGCCTCATTGTTTTAAGTTTGTTTGTTTTTTCACGGAGTTAAAGGTCTCGTTTAATTTTGTTGTTAATTTTTAACTTGTTGTTCGCGTAGCACGATTTAACAGCATCTTACTATAGCATTAGTATAATCAAGCTAAGCCTAACGACTGAGAATGAATATAGAAAGTAAGTGCTTGCATTTAACAGCACCTTACTATATCATTAGTACAATCAAGCTAAGCCTAACGACTGAGAATGAATATAGAAAGTAAGTGCTTGCATTTAACAGCAACTTACTATATCATTAGCACAATCAAGCTAAGCCTAACGACTGAGAA
>NW_013678109.1:7189-9823 GCF_000517525.1 Limulus polyphemus | reverse complement strand
GCTTGCATTTAACAGCAACTTACTATAGCATTAGTACAATCAAGCTAAGCCTAACGACTGAGAATGAATATAGAAAGTAAGTGCTTGCATTTAACAGCAACTTACTATATCATTAGTGCAATCAAGCTAAGCCTAACGACTGAGAATGAATATAGAAAGTAAGTGCTTGCATTTAACAGCACCTTACTATATCATTAGCACAATCAAGCTAAGCCTAACGACTGAGAAGGAATATAGAAAGTAAGTGCTTGCATTTAACATTTGCCGTTAGTTTTTATGTGGTGTCAAGTTTCTAAGTGCTTTGATTTTCAGTCTAGGAGATCTGAAGACGTTTCTTTCTGTAACCGACATGGAGACATTAGAACTAAATAAAACAGAAATAATGGATGTTATCCAAGAGAAAAAAAACCTAGGGAATGAATTAACTATGATGGTAAGTTCAAGTATTACGATTTTTAAACGAAAGTTCACGATTTAAGAGCTCTTAAAAATTATACATTGTGACCAAAAAACGTCAATACAAATAGCGTCCGTCTATAGATTTATAATCATGCATTTTTAGTTGTATTAAAATAACAATGGATTATGTTGTTTGTTTGTTTTTTTACATTTGTTTTACAATTTTGTTACATTATATGCGACACCAAACATTACGTGTGTGTGTGTTGTTCTGTAATCAGGTATAATCAACTTTAATAATGTACCAAAAAATTATAAATTAATTTTGATCTCGCTTTAAACCAATTTTTGTTCAAAGAGGTCTGGCCACATAATTTACGTGTTTAATGAGTTCTATTTTCACAATTTTATCAATCATTTTACACTATTTCCTAAAAAAAAAGAGCTATAATTTATTATTAAGAACACTCAAAATGCGCCATTTATTTAATAGATAAACATAAACTCAAGAGATCAAGGGTTCGAATCCTACTCGCCAGACATTTCTTCAAATTATTCGTACTTTTGTATACTTTAATTCTCATCATAATACAACATACATAAATATTTTCAAATATGAAACTATTTTCAACATTGCTTTTCTATTAGTTTATGAAGCTACAATTTTTAAGTTGTTTAGCTAGTTCAGAAAATGGACAACGTTCACCAGACGCTCGTAAATCCTTTAATTATTTTTTCTTTCTAGATTTGTCTCTTAAATGACTCCATATCTAGTCGTATAAAAACCTACTACCGAAATACTTGGCAGAATAATAATAGCTACTATTTTTTGTACCTTCTACGTTTCGAACAATATTTCTATTCAGTATTTTTGTTACATATAGTACGTTTCGAACAATATTTCTATTAAGTTTTTCGTTACATACACTACGTTTCTAACAATATTTCTATTCAGTTTTTTCGTTACATATAGTACGTTTCGAACAATATTTCTATTCAATTTTTTCGTTACATACACTACGTTTCGAACAATATTTCTATTCAATTTTTTCGTTACATATAGTATGTTTCAAATGGTACTTCCACGCGGTTTTATCCATCTCCTTTGTTCAATACTTCTACATGTATATATTTTTTCACCTACTGAGTTGTTGTAACTAAAACATCTGCACAAAACTTTTCAACTTTTCCACACTTGTTTCAGAACGTCAGCCTATATTGTATCCTAATAATTCACCTACAAGTCTTACAATTATAAATTGATTAAATAATGTTGATCCATAATCATTTACAATACCAGTGAAAATGTGAGGATAATCGAATCCGATTCGATTTCTCAAGGGTGATTGATTTCAAAACCATAAAATCGTTTCTATTCAGAAATATAAAGGATAATTTTGTTTGAAAACGAAAGTTTATCTCTTGAGACACAAACAAACCTTTAAATGATTAAATATCCAGTTGTATTGAGAATTACGATAAATCTTACGTGTCATGTGACTTACGACAGATGTGCGGGTGCTACACGATGGGTTGCATTTTCAACAGTTATTCACATAATACAAAACACATCACAAACTGACCCGCTACATCAAGAACAAATACAGTTAGACATATTGTTTCTAGGAAAGGGTACAATATATATATTCACTTTGTTGTGTCTACTTCTTAGTTTGTACTATTTCTATACCGTCGTCATGTTTTCTAAATGTTCGATTCAACATGGCTGACGATTATCTGATTCGATTTTATGAAAACGATTAATCGCTTTCAAAATTGTCGCAGCCTTATCATCTTAAACACAAAACAAAAAGCATACGAATGTTTAGTAAAACATTTATACTAATATTTCAAGAGTGTTGTATACTCTAAGGCCATATTTTAATAATATTATCGTGTTTTCATATATAGGTTCTTGTGGCATTTGTGTTTGTGAATAAATTAACTACAAGTTTACATGCCGTGAGCATGACTGCTAGTACAATAACATTTTAAGCCTAAGCATCAGTCTTACCAGATTAAAGATACTGTTGCGTCAGCGAGGTCACGTGACTAGTATCACGCCACCTCCTTCTAGAAATATCCTGTTCCTTCGTGAATTGTCGGGAGACTACTAGATTGGGGGTAGCCTGGTATATATAAGACGGTCACAACGTGACGGAACAAGGAGTAATTGAACTGCAGTCAGAGTATGTGTAATTGAACTGAGTATTTTTGAAGTCGAGCACGTGAGAC
>NW_013678109.1:4661-6821 GCF_000517525.1 Limulus polyphemus | reverse complement strand
ACGAACGGAGACGTAGCAATACTATAACATCAGTTAAGACACAGCTCTGGCGGGTTTACGATGCATTTGTTTTGTTTGGTTTGGTTTATTGTTTTGCCAGTTTTGTTTCGTGTTGTTTTTTTCGTTTTGTTTTCACAGTATCGGTTATTTATGGTCATGAAATATATTTCTTGAATTTTAATAGAAAACGAAACCTTGCATCGATCACTGTACTCATTGTATACACAGAAATACATTACAGTTTACTGTTCCTTAGCTGACTGTGAAGGACACGCCCAACGTACACGCCAAACCTATTATTTCTTGTAGTCTGGTATGAGATTTAAGATGAAAATACATTCATTTCTAAAATGAACTGTCTGCTCCCACCCCACCCCCTTGCATTTAACTCTGAAAAGCTTCACAGTCTACCTTCATGATTACAATGTTTTATTTAATTCACAACCTGCACTCGTATCTAAATTAATTTTGTATTGCAGTAACACTTTCGAACATACACTGTGGAAATGAATAAACCGTTATTTAAGAAGCATACAAAATCTTTGTAATCTAGCGAGAAAAAAGTTCGAAATGAGACTGGCAGTTTCTGTAATAGACAAAAAAGAAACGAAATCTTTGTAATTTAGTGTAGAAAAAAAAGCTCAAATTGAGGCTGCCACTCTGTAACAGATACAAGACCTTGCGATTATCATATATTTAATGAAACTACAAGTGGGAATGAACAATAAGTAAATAGGATTTTAAAGAAGATTACTTCACAATAAATTCGAAACTTTTCATTTCCATTCAAACTGATTGATAAAAACTTTAAATTGAACATTTTCACTTAAATATTATTTGGTTATATTTAATTCTGTAAAGGAAAACCGCTACTTTTTCTTCACTGTAGGCCTAACGTGAATAAAAATTCTAAAACTACTTCATTTTTTATACTTTATTTAATTTTGTTTTTTAAATGACTAAAATAAAAATGTGTGTGTTTATTGATAGTTAAAAATTGATCTAACTGTTGTTGCTATTTTGCTAAAAGGAAAAACGAATGATATTCACAAATAAAACGGAACCAAATGTGACATGGTCAAGTGACACTGTCAAACAACTGGACAGCATCATAAACTGTGTACCAGAGTCCTTGCTGAATGACCTCACAGAAAGAAACCTTCTGACTAAAGACACGTTATTGGAGCTCACACAAAACGAACCCGACAGGAAATACATGGTGAGATAACAAGTAATAGTGTTCATATATTCCGCCATATTAGGCCTACCTCCATGAAATTATAGTAACCAAATTTGTTTGTTTTCCCTAGAAATTCCAAGCGACACACCTCTATTTTGTTAATAATGTTTAGAGATTTTAAAGCATTTGAACTGTGATATTAATGAAAACACGATTTGCTGTATTCTGTGGCTTTCAGTATAACTCACTGCATATTTATACTGTTGCGTCAGCGAGTCACATGACTAGTGTGACGCCACGTTTCTAGAACTATCCCGTACCTTGGCGAATAACTCACTGCATATTTATACGTAACATTGGATCTTACAAATTTTCTAGTGAGAGTCCCAGATGAATTACGCTTCGTGGTAGTCTAAGCGTAATTATAATAATATTTTTCTACTCGCTTGATGCGTGCTTGGAGATGGACACTGTTTCTAATGCAGATATCTTGTTTATTTTGATATTTCAGGGGAGAAAATTATTATACAAACTACGTGGACAAAAATGGACTTCGGCAAATTTGCGCCAAGTTCCACTAGAAGTTATAAAAAGTATGTTGTTTTTTGTATTGTTTTTTTTCTTTTTTTTTCAAAGTGTTGGAAATAGGTGAAATCACATTAGAATCTTGCTATTTGCCAACTTAAATATAGATATGTGAACCCGTGTCTGTTTTGGAATAATTAAAAAACTCTTCGAAAATAGGCCAAACATTCCATATCATATCTCTTAACTGAAATATTTGAGGAGAGTAAGTTGGACAATAATTATGTTAGTTTTGTATAGAGAGATTTTTGTTTAATTGAATATTATATATAATCATTCCAAATATGTTTTTTTACCGCCATCTGGTCAGCACATTAATTACGCCTTTTCAACCTTTTCATTCATGACTGAATAAAACGAATTAATTTTTAATGAATGTTTTATTACTGTAACTA
>NW_013678109.1:0-3690 GCF_000517525.1 Limulus polyphemus | reverse complement strand
ACAAACAAATAAAGTACATTGACCGAAAGAAGAGAGAAAATGTGCCTGCCTTTAAAACTATTGGATGATCTCAAATTTCACTTTCGAAAACCCAGAAAATCCTTCTCAGATCCAGAATGATTAATGATCCAGATCATGTTTTGTAGTGTGATGAAGAGTCTCAACCTTAATGTGTCCATGAAATTTGGTACAAATCCGATCTCACTTTACAAAGTTATTAACCCAAAACTGCGAAAATGCCCTAAGAAAGTACACTGCACTTAGAGATATATTTAAGCCTAAGCTAAGAAAGTACACTGCACTTAGAGATATATTTAAGCCTAAGCTAAGAAAGTACACTGCACTTAGAGATATATTTAAGCCTAAGCTAAGAAAGTACACTGCACTTAGAGATATATTTAAGCCTAAGCTAAGAAAGCATACTGCACTTAGAGATATATTTAAGCCTAAGCTAAGAAAGTACACTGCACTTAGAAATATATTTAAGCCTAAGCTAAGAAAGTACACTGCACTTAGAGATATATTTAAGCCTAACGTAACGTAGTTATAAAGGACTCGTAAACTTAAATCAATTATATAAATACAATGATAAAGCCACAGCTACACCCTAACTTTAGTGTTGATTATTTAGTTATACCATCAAATGAACTTAATGACATGGATTCCAATGTTCTTTTGGAAAATCTGGACCGAATAAGTATGGTGGAAGATTTGGATCCAAGTCAGGCCTTTGTTGTGCTGAAAAAGGTGAGACTTGGTGAATTTTAAATATTTTAAATTTATTTAGTCATCAATTGTGTAAATGTATCCTATCTTTTGAAGATTATAAAATTTTTTTTTTTTCAAATAGTCATTAAGTTTAGGATTTTAAATGTCTTTTTCATTGCCGTTCCACATGTTTCTGAGTTTAGGTAATAACTAGTGAAACCTAGATTTGTATCTATTTATACCACTCCATCTGATATTTAATATAACTTTCATTCTGACATACAGTATGTTTCCGGACTTACAACGCTAGAAACCGGGTTTCGATATCCGTGGTGGGCAGAGCACAGATAGCCCATTGTGTAGCTTTGTGCATAACTACAAACAACCAACCAAAAAAGTGGGTAATATACTATAGACAGTGGGTTTACTATGTACACTGAATAGACCACGAAGAATGGACAATGGGTAGACCATTAAAGAGACGACTGACCGTGAAAAGTGGTCAGAATATTGACAACAAGTGTGCTAGTGGGGAGATGATGACCGGTTGACATAGGATAGCTGAATATCCTTGTCATATCTGAATATGTTTGGAAATCATTATTATCGTATAATTAAAAAAAAATGAAAGCAACTTTAGTAACCGGAATGTATTTGTACAGTATGTCAATATTTAATTCCGTATTATGGATATGCCTTTTGATTGACTTCACAATTATGGATATGCCTTTTGATTGACTTCACAATTATGGATATGCCTTTTGATTGACTTCACAAAAAAATGTGTTAGTCGAAAGTTGTGTAATTTTTTCTGGTTATTTGTTTTAAGATTGATATTAAAAATTAAACTAAAAGGTATCAAACATAGGCGGAGGAAACAACAGTTACCTGGAGGAGAAGGCTAAAGTGTATGCGAGACCTGAACATGTAATTCTATGGGGAGCAGAAGTTATGACCCCCAGAAAAATGTGGCATTTATAGGCTTCAAACGGAGCAATTTCTAAAATATACTTTGTAAAGCGCAGCCATTTAGTGTGTGTGGTAGCCTTAAAATAATTAATTGGTAATATCCTGTCTCCAGGAGGCGTAAACATGAGGAGGGGGCTGGAGCGCCCCTGGCTGGCTCGTCCGCTTATGTCAGAATGGTATTACATTACTTGTCATTTCCACATTAACTATTCACGAGTAGATTATGAATGGATAAACTATAGCTATAGGTAATGGGTAGACCAAGATGGAGATGGGCGTATTACGACTGTGTCACCTATTATAACATCAGCCTGACCAAGCTAATGTTTCCTTAAAATTTTACTATTTTAGAGCTCCTCTGATCTTAAATAGTATTGCATCCTTGGAAAGTTTAAAATACCCATGTTTTTTTATTGATAGAATGTGTATATATATATATATATTCGATAAATAAATTTGAAAACGGTAGAAAAATGTTTAAACGTATCAGTCAATATGTGTATGTATGTAAACGATGCTTGCCATTTCATACTCCTATTAGATTTTCGATTGTGTTAGGTAAACTAAAATAAAATAAAAAAACGTTTCATTTTAGTTGAATGGAGATAAACAAGTGGATCAGTTAACCACAATGCTCAAGGGAAGTGGGAAGAATATCACAGCTTTCATGGCTAACATGTTGCCCGCCAATAAACTCGCCAGCCTGGACTTCAATCAACTAGATAATCTTCAATCAGTCGTCAGTGGGTCCTCGATACTTTTGGTAAGAAATGACCTGGGGGTAGAAAATTCTGCCATCATCCATCTCTTCTTCTTCAAGTATAAAACATTTCTTATTTAATTATTACCAGTTTTCTTTTCTTACTTGCTTATACTTTTGTTCGTTTTTTATTTCCGAGCATAATTATCTTCTTATTATAGGGGGCGTATTCATGTTTAAGGGAATAAATTTTATAAAACATTACAATAAGAAAAATAAGGATTTTAAACACATCGATCTTAACTGTCCCGGTATCCAAACTTCAAGCAATAATAATGTATATCAACCATCAACTGCACTTTTGCTGCTCTAAACCACTTCCAAAGAGTTTTACTATTATTGGGTTTTTCTACTTTAACATCACCTTGTACGACATATGGGTTAAGCAGCCATGTCAGACAATCCTAAGTTTCATTCAGATACAACCATCCCTAATTTTGATCTACTGACCAAAGGGAAGGCAGGCAGGCAGCAGTACCAACCGCCAAAAGAGCTTTGGACAAAACAACAAGATTGCTGTCAAATTTACAATATATCCACAGAACCTTGGATCTTTCGATGCAAAGTCTGCACCACTACAAACAAAGACTTTTGATTAGTTCAAGAGCTTACCAATGTTTTAGGATTAAAACATTTAAAAAAGTCTTCGGTTTGAAACGCTGCTTATAATAATAATTTGAGCAGCAACTTTTGAATTTTACGGTTCCTCCAAAAGTGGCAAGGATGCTGGTCTCTCATGAAAACAGGTGTAATGAATAAATATTATAATCGTTTAAGTATATCAGTCGCTACCTTTACTTAGCCGATTACTGTTACTAACTATGTTATGGTAGTTACTATTTAAAAAATTGAAAAATATATGTGTTGTTGTTGTTGTTGTTGTTGTTGAAGAAACCAAAAGGGTAATTTAAATACATCTCTAACTCAACGTAAAAACTATGTTGTAGTTTCAGCGTGTAATTAAGTGAACAAATATGTGTGTGTTATATATGTTGTAGTTTCAGCGTGTAATTAAGAGAACAAATGTGTGTGTTATATATGTTGTAGTTTCAGCGTGTAATTAAGAGAACAAATGTGTGTGTTATATATGTTGTAGTTTCAGCGTGTAATTAAGAGAACAAATATGTGTGTGTTATATATGTTGTAGTTTCAGCGTGTAATTAAGTGAACAAATATGTGTGTGTTATATATGTTGTAGTTTCAGCGTGTAATTAAGAGAACAAATGTGTGTGTTATATATGTTGTAGTTTCAG
>NW_013678108.1:10134-11550 GCF_000517525.1 Limulus polyphemus | reverse complement strand
AAAATAGCGACCCCGTATAGATACGGGAAAAGCTACAGAAGAAGAAGATTCTTGGTGAACGTTCTTCTCTGCGAAGTGATTAAACTCGATAATCAGAATAAGAACAAATGTAGCAGCAACTAACAACATGTCTGTGAACATATTGTACAGTAACATATATGAAACGCGGAACGTTCATGGGTTGTGAAGAAAAAGTAATCTGATGATTTTTTTATACATATCCTCTATCTATTATACATAATTCAGTTATAATCAACGTATTCCTTAAATAATGGAACAATAACTTATCAGATAGTGGGAAAAGAAAAACACAAAGTTGAGATTTTCTCCATGCGAGCCAATCGCTTTTAAATACTACAAATATTTATTCCCAAGTGTCTGGATGCCGCTATCATCGTGATGCTCGAGTATTTCAGAATCAAAACACAAAGTAGTGTGTCGTGCGGCCAAAACAACCTACTGCAAGATAAACAGTGTGTTATTAACAGGAGTGATAGCTTGTTTGACCCACCATCATGCCCCACGTTGAACAAAAAACGCGGCCTGACTAACTAATGAATGAATATTTGCTGTAAAATTCTTATCAATGCTATAAGTGTAGCTACCAGTTTGGCCACCAATTGTGATTTCATTCCTTTAAGCCGTACACTCAATCCTTTTTTGGCCGCACACACCTAAGGTGTTTTTGATCAGATTGTTATAAACTATATTTTTAATGTTGTAATTTAAATGTTAGCTAAAGAGACTTAATGATAACGTTCAGATCAAAAGGGCCCGGCATGACCAGGTGGATAAGGCGCTCGACTCGCAATCTGCGGGTCGCGGGTTCGAATCCCTGTCCCACCAAACATGCTCGCCCTTTCAGCCGTGGGGGCGTTATAATGTTACGGTCAATCCCACTATTCGTTGGTAAAAGAGTAGCCCAAGAGTTGACGGTGGGTGGTGATGACTAGCTGCCTTCCCTCTAGTCTTACACTGCTAAATTAGGGACGGCTAGCGCAGATAGCCCTCGTGTAGCTTTGCGCGAAATTCAAAAACAAACAAACAAACAGATCAAAAGGTTTAGTAAGATAGGCCTAGAACACCTAGAAAGTTCTAAGAATGTGACGTCAAGTTTCTTTTAGTATATTCGAAATTAGGTGATAAATACGTGTACTGCGAAAATTTTTTCAAGACAGAAAGTTGAATCAGTCAGTGTGTTTTCGCAAAGTACTGTATTTTTCGGTGTATAAGACGCACTTTTTTACCCCAAAATTTGATGTCAAAATCTGCTGGGTTCTATAGACCGAAGGTATGAATAATATATATGTATATATACGATATACACAAGCCATGTATAAATATACTTAAATAGGCATGCATAGTTTAGTTCAATTGAATGTGTTATTCATATCAATAGTAGTTTTTTTTCTTTTA
>NW_013678108.1:8249-9768 GCF_000517525.1 Limulus polyphemus | reverse complement strand
TTTTGTTCAATAAAATCTTTCAAATGCGACTGTAGCTTTTTTCCCCAAAACTTTGTCTTCAAAATAAGGGTGCGTCTTATATTCCGAAAAATACGGTATTTGTATGTGTTTGCTATTGCGCTTTATTGAGTTACTTTGTACAAGTAAGTTGATTTGTCTTACGTTAGTTAACGTCATTTGTAACCTACGCCTACAACAAATTACGGTAGTGTACAAATGTTCATGCTCGTAGAAACGTTAAAGAAAAAATTAACTAATTTCTTACAGTTTTCCTTGACTGCTCTACAAATCATTTTCACTGGGTGATTAAAAAAAAACCGCCAACGAAATAAAACGTCACAACAATACGTCATCAGATGAAATCTCAGGTAATTATCGAACCACATAGAAAATAATAGAAATTGAATTAAGTAATAGCTTTATCAAAACGTTAAACCCTATATTGTCAATGCTTTGTTTCTTTGTTTGTGTGTGGTGCATGTGTTTTAGAAACAAACATTTTGAATTAAATTGATAATTATATTTTTTTATCGGGGTCTACTTTATCGTAGTGCTTATAGCAGTGCCTCATACATATTTTACACCATATAATTTGCCATTACTAATTTCATTCTCAATATTACTTTTAATTACTAGCTAAAACCTTATAGATTGTTACTATACACATTTATAAGATTAAATTAAAAACTTTGTATCTGAGTTTCCGCCATTAAAATACAAAACTAAGTAAAATTTTTTTTACATTTAGTAGGTTATTTGAAATAACAGAATTCCGTAAATTTACGCTTGAAGTTTTATTTTTAACGCTTTAAGTTTGTGTTCAGGAACCCAGTCGAAGGATCATTATTATTAACTTTTTTATGTGGACATTAGTCCTGAGACTCACCCTTTACCTCCAAATGTTTTACTATATGTTCATATATTGGAAAATTCTGAATTTGGCTGATAATGTGATATAATTTGTTCGTTGTTAAGCACAAAGCTACTCAATGGACTATGTGTGCCGTGCCCACCACAGTATCGAAAACTGGTTTTTAGTGCAATAAGCCTTCAGACTTGCCGTTAAGCCGCTGTTGCACTAATAATATATAGTGCATGCTGATCTACAACTTTAATCACACACACAATAATAAAATCTTCAGTAATACAAAGGAACCTTAACTTAGTGGCTTTAAAATTAATTGAAATATATATAAAAATATAGTACAACAATTTGAATAAGATACTTAAACGCAGAAATCCTTATTTGCTGAATATAATAAGAAACTTGTAAGTATATTATATTTTTCTTGAACGACTGATCACAAAAAGTTTTACACGGATAGGTTAATGAATTTAGAACATTTGTGATGAAGGATTAAAGTAATAATACAATTAAAAACATTTCTCAGACGGAAAAAAAACCATTAGAGCTGTGCTATTACAGGATCAGTTACAGTACTGCGTTGGGTATTCATATTGTTACGACAGCGGGGGTCACGTGACGCTAGTAACACGTCATATTCTCGAAGGCTGGTGA
>NW_013678108.1:0-7312 GCF_000517525.1 Limulus polyphemus | reverse complement strand
AGGATGTTCTAAAGTAATTGAACCCGCCTGTGTGGACTTTGACGAAAAGGAGACAATTATTTAAAGTGCTGGATGCAACTGTGGTAATCCACGGGGTAATGTAAATGAATTTACTGTAAGAAACAGAGTAGAGAAAAATAATTCGTCTTGTCAATTGGATTCTAAAGTAATTGAATCAGCCTGTGTGGACTTTTGACAAGAAAAGATAATTATTTAGAATTTTAGATACAACTGTGATATTTTATAGAGTAAAGATTTTTTTTTTGTACATACGTTTGACTTGTTTTAAATATATTATTTTAAACTAAGAAGATTGTGTACTGTCTGTTTATTGTTTGAATTTATCGCCAACAAGTCACAGACACCCACTGTAGAAGAATCCCGGCCCATTTATACTATAACCCTGACATATATAAGGATAAGCTGCGTAGTGTATTAAAGATTTTTTTGTGTCAGTCAACTTTCAATATAACATTTTAGTGTTAGAAAAGAAATAGTTGCAGATTTTTTGAAAACGGTCGGTAGTCATATATAAAATGCCAGAAATCTAGTAAGATGAGGAAATTTTCCGAAAATTCCGTGTAGAATGGCTATGTTATGTTAGGTTTTGTTTGTTTGTTTTAGACAAATATACTAAAACTATATTCTGTTGTTCCTAATTATGAACTGCCGATTAGAAGAAAAGCGAATAGCCGGCCGCACCTACCGCCAACTCCCAGGCTACTCTTTACCAATAAATAGTGAGATTAGCCGTCACATTATAACGTCTTCACGGCTGAAAGGGTAGGCATGTTCGATGCCGAGTTTCGATCCCGTGACCCGAAGATTCAAGCCGAGCGCCATAACCACCAAGCCATGGTAGGCTAGGTCTAGATAGCTATGAATTTATACTTAATTCTAATTGATTAAAATACCACCAAATGAGCTTAAATTGCCTTACCACGTTTACGAATGTTGATCTGTTAACTAGTAAGTAAGTGCAGAACTTGCATCATATTAAATAGTGTATCAAATATTTGTGTGTATGTCAACTTTCAATATAACATTTTAGTGTTAAAAAAGAAACAGTTTCAGTTTTGTGAAAACGAAATAATGCTATTGTACTTATATAAGGATCATTGTGGCTCAGTGGTTAACATGTCGAGCTGTGGATCGTAGGTCGCAGGATTCGAGTCGTCATGTCGCTGAACATACCCCACTCTGTCATAGGTATTTTTAAAAAAAGTGGCTGTCAGTGGCATTATTCAGTTCAAAAAACCAAACAAAGCCCTAGTGGCGGAAGGTTCTGTTGGCTAGCTGCCCCATCTTTAGTCACTAATTCCAATTATAAGAATGGCTATACCTGAATCCTTGTCTGTTCAGCTCAGGTGCGCATGAAATGCCTTGCCGGTTATCAACTACAATTTATGTTTGTTATATAAAAGTTTTCCTCAAATCTCAGTTGCAAGCCCCCAGTGGCACAGCGGTATGCCTATGGACTTACAACGCTAGAAACTGGGTTTCGATACCCATGTTGGGCAGAGCACAGATAGCCCATTGTGTAGCTTTGTGCTTAAACTACAAAAAAAACTCAGTTGTATGCTCGAGCATTCAAACTGAGAAATAACAAATAAATGCTAAAAACGTTAAGACACGCGATATGAAAAAAACACACTTTGAACTAATCACATTCATATTAAAATATGTATAAAAATTCCTTTATTATTCGATAACCTGAAGCCTCCCCCCAGTGGCACTGTGGAATTACAGCGATAGAATCCGGGTTTCGATAACCGTGGTGGCCAGAGCACAGATAGCCCATTGTGTTACTTTGTGCCACAACAACAACAACATAACTTGAAGGAATAGTGCTTATATATGGTATTATTATTTCTTGTGTGTGTGTTTCATTCACTTCACTTGTGCTGCTTTTAGTACGAACATTTAATTAAGTCTTACTTAATACACGTCAGGGTTAAAACTTTAATATTATAGCCTATGTTTTAATTTAGTTGTTTCTAAAAACTTATATTGTTGTTTAGCCAGAATGAAGTTTAACGCAACATGACGGGCGTGACCTTAAAACGTCTGGAACTTTCTTCAAAGATTATGAAACATTTGGAGCCGTATATAAAATAATGAGTCTGTTACTGTGAGTTCTTAAGTTAGCGAGTTTATTAGTCAGTTAGTGAGTTATTACTGCATGATAAAGTCAGGTACTATCAGCCAATTTGTTAGTTCAGTCAGTGCTCTGAATGTAGAGTTTGTGTTTCAAAGGCATGCCAGTGAACGCTAATTATACACTAAACGTGTAACTTAAAGAAATAAAAATTTTTGTTCTCGTTAAATGGACTGGACTTTGCATTACAACACTAGTAACATTTCAAATTCCACTCAAGACATTCTGTCACTTTGTCAGAATGTGTTTCATAAAAACATGAACAACCACAATTATTTCGGGATATCGTTTTTTTTTTATTGTAGAATTTTGCAAAAGTTACAAAAGGGGCTGGGCTATCTGTGCATAGCGGTCCCTCATTTTGAGCTGACAGATTAGAGGGAAGGCAGCTAGTCAATAGTACCTACCACCAACTCTTGAGCTACTGTAATCTGGTCGATAGTAAGATTTGACTGTCACTCTTATAGTGCACCCATGGTTCTAAAGTTTGTTTGCGACAACGGGTCTCGAGCCATGAATATGAGATGCACAATCTGGGAATGACAACCACTAAGGTCATGCCCGAACCCTTAGTTGTTATGAAGCACTAAGTTGCACAAATAACTATCTGTGGTGTCTCCGCCGTAGGAATATAACAAATATGAAATATATATTACGGAAGAATGAAATATGAAACATAACGCCATAATGTGAATGTTTTTGTCGCAAATTCGGCCTAAGTGGGGTTTGTTTAAGTGAATTTAAAAAGGTTGATATTACGACATGATAAGTGGCTAGGCACTGGTACACGGGGACCGTGCCCCGATTCCATCTGACAGTGCTTCGGTTCCCCAGTTGGTGTCTTAAAAAATCAGAACAGAAAACCATGATCGATATGATCGAAAATTCCCGCGCCTATTTGCCCGAGCTCCGTATCTTTTAAGCACCTAGCAACCCCTCTGATTACAACTTATCTCTAACAATCTTGGCATATAATTTATATACGTCGTTTTATAATTCAAACCAATTCCGTTACATTAATTAATGTTTCATGTTACTCTTATAAATACTTTTTAATTAATAAAATAACTAACATTTGTGAACTATAAAATGTTTTACTAACTCGCCGAATTATAAAAACATGAGTAAATGAAGTATTTCGAAATTTCATTCGAAACGCCAAAGTTCACTAGCATAACGTGCAAAATCAACCAGACAGCACAAATTATTGAGCTGACCGCATGTAGTACTAAACTGTCCAATAAGGATGCTCTTACCAAATCAAATGATGTAAGATCGGAAGCATAAGCTGCCATTTTTTAATACATGGGTGGTGTGGTGAGAGTTACATATATATCATGTGCATATTTATGAACTTATACACAAATCTAAAATGTTTAATTAAACTTAAGGATAATGTTTACGGTAACATTCTGACAAGTAAACATCACATATTTATTCTCCTCTCCCATAGCATGTATTTCACATTTGCAAAATTAACATTTCATATTTTGTAAATATGAAATATATACTACAAAACAGTGAAATATCAAACATCTCATAACGCCATAATGTGAATGTTTTTTTGTCGCAGGTTCACCGAAGCGAGGACCCCCCAGTGGCACAGTGGTATGTCTGTGCTTAATAACAAACAACAACAACAACTCAAGCGAGGTTTGTTTAATTAAACGTAAAGACACTGTTATTAAAACGACTTCTAAAACCCTTGGCATATAATACGAATAAAATGTTTTATAATTTAGAACAATCCCGTTACTTTAACTAACTCTTTTATTCTTCTTAATACTTTTTATTATATATATATGTACATATATATATATTTGTTTTTTGTAGTTAAGTGCAAAGCTGCACTATGGGCTATCTTGTGCTATTCTATGAAAACCCGGTTTTTTTAGGTTATAAACCTTCAGACTTTCCATTGAGCCACTGGGGAGAAGCACTTTTTTTAATCAATAAAGTATTATGAGTAAATTAATAAATTTTATATAGTAGAGTTATTTGATGTTTATCATTTTTTTATTTTCTTTCGAAACACCAAAGTTCATCGGCATAACGTGCAAGATCAATCAGATTACATAAGGTATTGAGCCGACCGCATGTAGTAATAAACTGACCAATCAGGATGCAATCACCAATATCGCCTGATGTAAGAACGGAAGCACAAACTACCATTTTGTAATATAGGGGTGGTGAAAGCTACATTTAAATCATGTACATGTTCAAAACTCATATATATCATACTTAACTCAAAAATATTTACAACCGATGTGATTTAGACATTATATTATACATATTTATTTCATTTTATAAATATTTGTTTTATGATCTCACATTTTTATATTTTGAAAACAACAGCAAACCATATGTCTTTCTATAACTTTGTAATGGTTTGTCCCTTACGTAAATCCGCACTTTCATCTCGACGAAGGAGAAACCGGTTTTAACGCATACAACTGTCTATAAATATAGGTCAAGCATGTTACGAAGACATTGTGTAAATGTCAGCGGAGTAAGGGAAAAGTAAGAATTGAGTCTGTGCAAATTCTTTTTGTAGTGAAATCATCTAAAGGTACATTTTGGCACTACACTATGTTACATCACTTAAATGATATGAGACATAGGCCTACCTTGAAAGTACAAAATTACGAGCCTGGAAAACAGGTACGACAGAAAAGACATCAAGCAGTTGATGATGCATTTACCTGTTCCCAACAGTCTATTCTTAGCGCAATGGATCGGTTCGTAAATTCAGTTACAAATATGGATTCTACTGTACTAGTTCCATCAAGATTACGAGACATGGAAATTGATGGGGGTAACGTAGAGAAACGACCACCACCATCTTTGCCCAAAACAGATCTTTTCAGTTTTTACTGTGTTTTGAATGACATAAAAAACGAACTACTTTGGGGACCTGCCACCAGCGGTACAAGCCTATCGTCGGCCGTTTGTGGGACTGTTGGGCAGCAGTCAAACCAACCCACGAAGTTGACGCGTGACGTTTCAGAAGTTAGCGCTGCAGTTTGCAATGGAAGCTGCACGTCAGACTCCGATAGCCAGGCGGATAATGAAATAGACTGTGTGATCACTGACCCAAATGCACACCTCGCAACAGCATACCGTTATCACCTGCAGGGCCTTCAAACCATTCTGCATCAATTAGCTGATTCTGCAGATTTCCTCTCCTCAAGATATCAGGAAGAAGTAGACGCGTCCTTTTTGCAGAGTAAATTTTAAGATTATTTTTTTAGAGGGGGAGTATAAGTAACTTTTTGTTTAATTTAATTCGGGTAATGATACTAACCACGTGTTTTCATGGTGAGCTATAATTTCATTGAGTTGTGGTGTAAACTTGATCTGTAGCTTGAACTTGAAGTAGATTTTTCAGTTACTGTTTTCGAGAGTTCTTAGTTGTAACTTTAGAGTAAACGGTGCGTAATGGAATTACAACTTACAGTAATACCCAAAGGATACAAATCTGGCAATCTTGAGACCGAATGTAAATCGAGAATAGAATAATTTAGTATAAAAAATTATTTAGAATATGGCGTGGTTTTAACATAAATACATGATATTGGGTTGCTTATGGAAATTACTAGATTCTGAAACTTTAGGATATATTAATATTATGAATTTCCCAGATTTATTACAACAATCGAATCAGAAAGTTAAATTAATTAAATACCATTTTGAAGCTTGCAGAATGTTAGATAAACGAAAATGAGGTTAGATATACTATTAATAATTTTACATCAATAACCTAACCTGAGTTTATAGACCAAGTAACATATTAAGATTTATTTTTGAATGTAGTTGCGTTTTGTGTGTTGTTAACTTTTGTAATTATTTTTCTTGAGTTGATACAGTTCCTAGCTAATATTAATACGTGTCTTATTTTGCTCCTCTGTTAAGAACTGAAGTTATATTGAAGTGTTGTAAACACAAAACGGCTCAATAAACTTGAATTTTGGTTGTTCACTAGTTATTAAATAAAATACAATGTTAACCAAACTAACTGAAAAACCAATTGGTGATAAGCAAGTATATTAGATTCGTTAGAGGAATGTGATTGTCACTTGCAGAAGAATTTTATGATACACTTACCGTATTTTCTTGAATGTGTGTACAAAATTTGACATTTTCTCAAATATGCTCCTTGAAAAACACTAAATACGTTGTATATATGTATGATGTAATGTTGATTCACTTGGCAGTGTCAGTTTCGTATAACGACCTTGCGTAATTAACTGGCTTTATTCATATTATTGTGGTGTATGTATTGTTTTCGTTTCTTATTAAAGTGTTTAAATACATCTCCTTTTGAGATTCAAGTTTTCAAAGAATGTTTTGTTTTCTAGTTCCTTCGTTTTCTGTTAAAGTAATGCATGTCAAACTCTGTTTAGTACGGAACACTCATATTAGAAATATTTAGTCAAAAGTACTTGTGAAACTCGTTAACGAGCTTAGGCAAGTAGCAGAGGACGTCGACGTTATTACATTTATTTAAAAACTACGTTGTCACAGCTAAATGGGCATTTTTCGTGTAGCACCACTTAGTGACGTTTTATTGTATTAACATATGTAACACTAGCGTTTTTGTAGGTTTTTTTTTAACAGAAAATTTGTGTGTGGAAGGAATTCTTTTACACTGGAAGGAAAATTAGGCTACAATTTATCACAGGAAAAATGTATATTATATTGTTACGTCTCCATTCGTTAGTTAATTTTCCGTAAATTCGTTCCGACGCAACTTTAGCGACACAAGTCCTTTCTTAAATAAAACTGGTTTATTCTTTCTGAATATAACTTTGCAATACACTTAATTTCAACAGTCGCGCTATAATTCTCAACGAACGTCTCACGTGCTCGACTTCAACAATACTCAATTCAATAACATACTCCCTGACTGCAGTTCAATTACTCATTGTTCCGTCACGTTGTGACGTCTTGTATATACCAGCCTACCCAAATCTAGAAGTCTCTCGATAATTCACGAAGGTTCGAGAAGGACGTGGTGTGATACTAGTCACGTGACCTCGCTGACGCAACACTGCCCCCTCCTTAGTATTGTTCAGGACGAACAATAGCCACTTACATTAAACCAATAATGATTAACAATAACTTATTTAAATGTACAGAATTACAAACACAAAA
>NW_013678107.1:0-10248 GCF_000517525.1 Limulus polyphemus | reverse complement strand
ATTATAGATCAAGAAACAACAATGTAATTATAGATCAAGAAACAACAATGTAATTATAGATCAAGAAACAACAATGTATTTATAGATCAAGAAACAACAATGTATTTATAGATCAAGAAACAACAATGTATTTATAGATCAAGAAACAACAATGTATTTATGGATCAAGAAACAACAATGTGTTTATAGATCAAGAAACAAAACCCTACTTGGAAAGCGTTTTAGAGTAACATCAAAGGATATGGCCACTCAATGACGAACTTTGTGTATCTCCTAATAATGTTGTCCTCTTTCAGAACGAACAGGGATGTAGGCGTCTTCTCTGCCGGAGTGGCCTTACGCTGGGCCATGGCTTGAACGAGTGTTCTTGGGCCCGTTAATCCTCCATCCTCATTTCTCCCCGCTGCCTCGGCACTTAGAGCTCGTAGTCTGTCGGAGAAGAAGAAAAAAAAACTATTAATGTGTACTATTGAAATTAGCAAATCAATTTTATGCCTACTCGAAGTATTGTCTTTGTTTCAAATAAATCTATACATAGGTTATGACGGATGTTTTTCTGCCCAAATCTTCCTCTTCATTCAAGAAAACAACTTCAGTAAACTGAGAACCTTTTGGATCTGTAGCAAAAGAGAATTTTGTTTTTACATTTTATACACTATTTCCAGACACAAGTTGGATACGTAGGTGCGCTATAAGAGTAACGGTCAAATCCCACTAATTGGTCAGACAAGGAGATTGTTTGTTATGGATTTCGCGCAAAGCTACGCGAGGGCTATCTGCGCTAGCCGTCCCTAATTTAGCAGTGTAAGACTAGAGGGAAGGTAGCTAGTCATCACCACCAACCGCCAACTCTTGGGCTACTCTCTTACCAACGAATAGTGGGATTGACCGTCACCTTATAACGCCCCCACGGCTGAAAGGGCGAGCATGTTTGGTGGGACGGGGATTCGAACCCGCGACCCTCAGATTGCGAGTCGAGTGCCCTAACCACCTGGCCATGCCGGGGCCCTAACCACCTGGCCATGCCTGGCCATCATTCAAGGACTTCAACGTTTAGTAAAAATATATATTTCTCAATAAAATCACGTTCATTTTGGCACTGAGATATTTCTTTTAACCTGAAATTTTTGAGGACGTTTCGTGTACGTCATTGTACTTATCGTAAAGTGAACATTATTGTACTTATTGTAAAGTGTAAGTTGCTCTACATTTGAAAAAAGGTTACGAATAACTCAAAAACTTTATTCAGATTCTCGTGTTTACACGAAATTATTGAAAGTATTAATGGCATAATATACACACATTATACAATAGATCCTGATTAGGACGGTTGACTCACAATCTGCTAGTCGAAGGTTCGAGTTCCGTCACCGAACATGCTCGCCCTTTCAGCAGTGGAAGCGTTATAACTTGAAGATCAATTCCACTTTTAGTTGGGAAGGAGTAGCCCAAGAGTTGGCGGTTGGTGATGTTGACTAGTTGCCTTTTCTCTAGCCTATCACTTCTAAATTAGGTACGACTAGCGCAGATAGCCCTCGAGTAACTTTGCGCGACGTTCAACAAACAAACATTAATTATATATTTTCAATATATTTCCATAAAATTAATCTATGTATATTTAGATTGATCTGTACGATATTGCGGCGACCCAAAACTTGTTACCACAGTAACCGCATTTCAGTCGCAAAGTTGAATCATTGTCTCAAGCACTTATTGTTGGCTTTAAGTAAAGTGCGAGAAACGGCAACACGCCAGGTGGCGCTGAACCAGACGACGAGGAATTTAAATCCACCAATGCTTAATGAGCTGGTTCGCTAAGTTTAGTCGCCCATAAAGTGTGATACAAACAGTAATGAGAGGTAGACAAATGTACCTATATATAAAGAAGTAAAATAATAGTTTATCAAGGATCTGGTATGTTCCTTATTACTCCCTTCCACCCACCCCCACTTCCATGGAGGGATATTATTTTCATTCCTGTGGGGGTTTATATGCACAACATAACTCGCCACCTACCAAAGGATAACCAATTGGCCCTTGAGATGCACCAAATCTGGTCAATATCAGATGAAAACCTTTAGGTCAAATTGAATGTTAACCACATAACTCGAAATGGTTTTCATCTGATATTGACCAGATTTGGTGCATCTCAAGGGCCAATTGGTTATTCTTTGGTAGATGGAGGTCAAAGATCAAGGTCACATTGAATGTTAACCACATAACTCGAAATGGTTTTGCCTGAATTAGTTCATATTTCATACAAATATTAAGAGTGCTATAAGTACAGCTAACTAAATATTGCTGAATGTAGCTCAAAGATGATGATCGCACTAAAGGTTAACCACTTTTGTTTTAGTGGTAACAAATTGGGATTTTTAATAACAGTCAAATCTCAACAATAAATTGAGATAAAAAGAGAATCTTGACAGCTATACCTACCTTTTTGAGTCTTAAAAAATATTTGGTGTATATTTGACGATGTTTACTGTACAAAGTCAGAACATTGTAAGGTAGCGGTTGTACTTTATTAGTGCCTTTCTAGTTTCATGTTTACTTTATTAGTGCCTTTCTAGTTTCATGTTTACTTTATTAATGCCTTTCTAGTTTCATGTTTACTTTATTAACGCCTTTCTAGTTTCATGTTTACTTTATTAACGCCTTTCTAGTTTCATGTTTACTTTATTAGTGCCTTTCTAGTTTCATGTTTACTTTATTAGTGCCTTTCTAGTTTCATGTTTACTTTATTAGTGCCTTTCTAGTTTCGTGTTTACTTTATTAGTGCCTTTCTAGTTTCATGTTTACTTTATTAGTGCCTTTCTAGTTTCGTGTACACTTTGTTAGTGCCTTTCTAGTTCCATATTGACTATATTAGTGAAATTCTATTTTTATGTTCAATTTATTAGTTAGGTTGACAGTTAGAATTAATTAATATAGTTAGGTTGATAGTTAGAATTAATTAATATAGTTTGGTTAATAGTTAGAATTAATTAATATAGTTTGGTTAATAGTTAGAATTAATTAATATAGTTAGGTTGATGTTTAGAATTAATTTATATAATTAGGTTGACAGTTAGAATTAATTAATATAGTTAGGTTGATGTTTAGAATTAGTTAATATAATTAGGTTGACAGTTAGAATTCATTAATATAGTTTGGTTAATAGTTAGAATTAATTTATATAGTTAGGTTAACAGTTAGAATTAGTTAATATAGTTAGGTTAACAGTTAGAATTAATTTATATAGTTAGGTTAACAGTTAGAATTAATTAATATAGTTAGGTTGATGTTTAGAATTAGTTAATATAAGTTAGGTTGACAGTTAGAATTAATTAATATAGTTAGGTTGATGTTTAGAATTAGTTAATATAGTTAGGTTGACAGTTAGAATTAATTAATATAGTTAGGTTGACAGTTAGAATTAATAAATATAGTTAGGTTGATGTTTAGAATTAATTAATATAGTTAGGTTGACAGTTAGAATTAATTAATATAATTAGGTTGAGAATTAGAATTAATTAATATAGTTAGGTTGATATTTAGAATTAGTTAATATAATTAGGTTGGTATACCGGTTTAATTATGAATATACAAAGTCAGAAGAAAATATAACTTATACTGATTAAAATACATTGATAGTTAGCAATATTTTCTTCTAAGGTCTGAGAAGAAACTCGAAATACAGTTATGGTAGCCTGAGAAGAGCTCAACATAAAGTTATGGTAGCCTGATAAGAACCCGATATAATGTTATGGTAGCCTGAGAAGGTGCTCGATACAAAGTTATGGTAGCCTGAGAAGAACCCGACATAAAGCCATGGTAGCTTGAAAAGAGCTCAACATAAAGTCATGGTAGCTTGAGAAAAACTCAACATAGAGTCATGGTTGCCTGAGAAGGTACCCGACATAAAGTCATGGTAGCATAACAATGTCCCCGACACGAGATCATAATGGCATGAGGAAGAATACCTACAAGCCTACAGATGAGAAAACCACATACACGATAAGCCTTAACTCTGAATGTGCTAATAACAAACGTCATGCAGACAAAATGAGACTAGGTGAAAGTTGTTTAAGTTCTTAATATTTTTTGTACCATATTGTTGAATATGTCAGAACTAAGTCGCAGTAAATAACTGTCGAAAGTGATACATTTGGGTAAGTAATTCTTATCTGGCTAGGTTTTAATAAATACCCTGTAGAATGTCAACTTTTAAACTGAAAATATCAACCTGTAACGTGTATGTACTATGTACCTTGAGTGAAAAATCTTGAGTAGGTTCCATTCCTGGTGTGAATTTTCGGTAAAAATCCAGAGCGTTCTCGTTTTCAGTACAATTAGCAACAGTACAGGTACAGAGGATGGATGGGAGAAGGCTGATAACCTGTTTTTATCACTCTGTGTTCTCTCGGAAGTCAGAGTCGGGGGTTAGTAGCTGTGGTCTAGATCCTCTTCTCACGCGCTACGCGAACTCCTCTGGTAATCGGATCAATATCTCCAACTCGAAAATAGCAACCGTTTAGACAGACATCGTTTTTCATACAATGGGTAGTAACTTGTGATGCACGAAGATGCTACCCCCTCTTTTGTGCAAGAACATACAGAGCATCTAGGGTGTAAGGACATAGCACCAGTTCTTCGGTTCTAGCTTACTCTCTCGTGCACAAACTCCCACTTACCAGAGACATTCTGCGCCTATCTGGAACAGCCAGACAGACAATCCTAGTAGTTGGTCCTGGAATCCATAGCAAGGAAGGATCGATACACACGAAGAGATGTAAACTTGTAAAAATATTAACTTTGTATCGCTTGTATGAACGTTACGTCTCATGTAGCATCTCTCACAAACACTAAGTACATAATGGATTCGTTTCTGAAACGATTTTACACCTTTCGAAACGGATGTGGCAAGACAGCCGAACAGTGCCATCTGTTGGTTGGAAATAGAACAAGTTTATCCTAAAAGGTTTTTACATTCGCATTTTACCAGCTGCCTAGAAAATCATATTGTAAGTCACACTAAGCTGACCTCCTGTTATACGAGGAAGTGTACACGTCATATTCATTATTCTGATGTAATAATATAATGAATTTAAGTTCTCAAACTTTAAAGATTTAAGCGTATTTAGAGCTTCATATATCCACAGAAGGAAAGGGCTTGCCAATAAAATCAAGAGGGAATCCTCAATAGTCGCGGCATTTGAAATTATTTTAGGCAATATTAGAGTAAATTAATCTATGAGACCATTTTTTCCTATTTATTAGCTATATTTTTGTGCGCCAGCAGTACCAAGCGTGGAGCGTGCGTATATCCGATTCGATTTTATTACTCATCAGAATCTCTACCAGCTTACCCTCACACTTAAACTCTTTTAGGCAGGATTAGAGTAAATTAAACTCTGAGAACTTGGACATTGTCAATAAATCAATCAAAAGGGTTTGACCTCCTGAGTCCAAAACTGTAATTAGATCTCAAATCGGTCAAGAGATGGCAGAGTTATAAGCAAAAAGTTTGTACTTGAAAAGAAAAAAAACAAAACTCAGAGCCATTCTATGAGCCGTTATGCCGCGGCTGAAAACAAACCAAAGACTAGTGTCCGGTAAAGTAAATGGAAAAACGACATTGCACTCTTTCATGAGCAAACGTATACTGCATTTGAGCTTTTAGAAGATTATATTTAACTATCTTAGACTGGTAAAATATTCATTTGAAATGTCAAAACATTTCGAATAATAATGAGCAAATAAAACGTGTCTTTTTTTTTTTCATTTTGTAAAAGTTGAAAGACGTAAGTGATGAAAATTATAGATAGAACTGATTTACAATGAGACACCCCCACCCCGCACAGGTGGCTCAAAGATAAGCTTGAAGGCTTATAAAGCTTTAGAATTGGGGCTCGATATCCACAGTGGGTAGAACATAGATAGCCCATTGTGTGGATTTGGGCTTAAACAGAAAAACAAACAAATTCACAAGGAAAAAGAAAAAATATTGGAAACTGACTCGTTTATTATCATTTTAGCAGTATAATATATTATCGCCTCTGGTTCCTGTTTAAGCATACGTTTGTTTTTTTTGTTTTTTATTTTATGTAAATTCTAGTTTATTTGCATCAGTGTATTTATCTGTACCCCCACAACTTGTAGGCTCTACTTATTAAGAAGTCTCTCTTACTGTGATTCATTTTATCCTGCCTACATTGCAATTTGTAATTCATATTTTCATATCTAATTAAAAAAGATGGACTTGGGGCATCATGGTGGGTAAAACAAAATACGTGGCCTAGCTAACTAATGAATGAATATTTGCTGTAAAATTCTTATCAATGCTATAGGTGTAACTATCGGTTTGCCCACCAATTTTGATTTCATTCCTTTAAGTGGCACGCTCAATTTGTTTTTGCCCGCACCTTTTTTTCACACCTAAGATGTTTTTGATTAGATATCATGACTTTTTGTCAATACACACCAACACACCACAGCAAGTAAGAAAGTGACACCCGATAGTAACCGACATTACCTTTAGGATCGCAACCCTATTATTCGGAACGGACCTATACTTTACAGAACCAACAGTGTTAATAGCTTCCTTTATAGTAATGCCATGGAATTTGGATTAACAGTTTCTTGTCATCACCCCCATCCAATCGATACAGCCGTATCAAGCATCATCATTTATGTTAATTGCTTAAGCTAATATCACGTGACCATAAACGTTCTTTAATTAGGATAATTTCATAAAAGTTAGTAAATTTGTGCTTAAAAGTTGGCAATGAATAATCAATAATAACCATTCACCCGTATGATTCTTTTGAAAACTTGAGCTAGAAACTGCTAATCTAGTTTGCTTGGCCTAACCACTACTTGTGTATCTGTATGTCCTTTCACCTTATAGTTTTGCTGCTCTAAATCAGCTATCTTTAATCCAAATGACGAAAAACTAAAAACGGTTCACTTTTACTCTTAGGTGAAGCTGTAGTAAAGATGTTAGACCGATACCTCACGTGACTTTTCGCGTAGGCGCGCGCAAAAATGTTCGTCAAATTTGACAGTTTTTGCTGAATAACTTTGCACGTGTGGGTTATGTTTACACCAAATGAGACTCCTAATTGTAGGTTGTAAAGATCTATCAGGGTACCAAATTTGTAAAAAAATCGATAAAACTTAAGTATGTTTTTCTGTCAAAAACATTTTTTCGTACTTTCGGTGAGAAGAAAAAAAGAAAAGGAAAAAAAATCAATCAAAATTGGAGATTTTATATCTCGTGTATTTCTTAATGGATTGCCTTAAAATCTGATATGTGAAGTAAGGGTCCAGTAGAGCATATTCACTGAAAATATGTGGTAGTTTAGATAACCACAGTCCGAGCTACATAAGGTGGAAAATCGCTAAACTATCACTCCTGTTAATAACGCCTCCCAGTAGCACAGCGGCACGTCTGAGGACTTACAACGCTGAAAACCGGGTTTCGATACCCGTGGTGGGCAGAGCACAGATAGCCCATTGTGCAGATTTGTGCTTAATTACAAACAACCAAACACACACCTGTTAGTAACAAAAAACGTGTCCTACAGCAGGTTGTTTTGGCAGCACGACTTGTGTGTCTTGATGTATTTAGTTTTAATGTCTCACTTTCCAACAGTGTTAAATTATTTCTAATCATAACATAGCTTTAAAAACGTTTCTTTTAAAGTTTTCTTAGTTGTGTAAAATGAATACGCTCGTGTGTGGTAAATTGTGTTCCACGTTTATCTATTACAAAGCAATTCTTTTAATTATTCCTACTAGCAGTAAACTTACTTGTGATGTTTGTTTGTTTTGAATTTCGCGCAAAGCCACACGAGGGATATCTGCGCTAGCCGTCCCTAATTTAGCAGTGTAAGACTAGAGGGAAGGCAGCTAGTCATCACCACCCACCGCCAACTCTTGGGCTACTCTTTTACCAACGAATAGTGGGATTGACCGTCACAATATAACGCTCCCACGGCTGAAAGGGCGAGCATGTTTGGTGTGACGGGGACCCGCGACCCTCAGATTGCGAGTCGAGCGGCCTACTTGTGATGAACGTCGATTAAGGTTTATAAAACAATACGATGTAATACTTACAGTCCCATTATAACACCCACGCGGATGCTAAAGGCCAGCAGTTTTGATGACTGGTTTCGATCCCGTGATCCTCAATTTGTGAGTCGAGCGCCCTAACCATCGAGCCATGCCAGGCCTAGCTGCCAGAATGATAATTACCTCCCCTTTAGTGCCCCCCCCCCCCAGATAAGCGATAAATCTAAAGACTTATAACACTAAAAACCTATGGTGAGCACAGCACATATAACGCTTTTGTAGCTTTATGCTCAACAAGAAAAAACAACTGCTATTTAGTGTCGCCATCTAGTGAACGACAGAATAAAGATATTGTAATTTCATATCTAGTTCTTTTTTGCTTTCATTCGAAATCATCTGACATGAGAAATAGATGCTGACAAACAATAAAAGTTAACATTTATCTGACGTATTATAACTATGATGTGGAAATAAACAGGAAGCTATCATACGAAAACGTGACTTGATATAGACATTTTAATATTGATTCCTGACTTTGATTCACCTTTGATTCCTGACTTTCTATGTTAAATGTTTTACCTTCACGTTTGATTCCTGACTTTCTGTGTTAAATGTTTTACCTTCACGTTTGATTCCTGACTTTCTGTGTTAATGTTTTACACCTTCACGTTTGATTCCTGACTCTCTATATTAAATGTTTTACCTTTACGTTTGATTCCTGACTTTCTGTGTTAAATGTTTTACCTTCACGTTTGATTCCTGACTTCTATATTAAATGTTTTACCGTCACGTTTGATTCCTGACTTTCTGTGTTAATGTTTTACCTTCACGTTTGATTCCTGACTTTCTGTGTTAAATGACTTTATTTCTCTACCAGTATCTTTGTATTCCCACATCTGTTTACTACCAGGCTCTTTATTTGTGTACTCAAAGACTTATTTATCTGATGTAAGTTAAGAGCCATATACGTTTGACAAATAAAAATCAATCACTAGAGAAATTAAGACCACAGTCACCGCCAGCATTGAGCTTACCTTCACATTAAAGCGGGTCAAAGGTCACTTACATATCAAGTGAACAAAACCACCTCTTTTCACCATTTTAAACACTTTAATAAATGTGAAAAGTAAGTTTTTTTTAGCGATGTCAGTTTTAAGGGTCACTTTCGGACCATGGATGTGTTAAAAAAATAATGGTGAAATCCCACTATTCAAATACATTAGCCTAGAGTTGGTAGCGGGTGCTGTTGCCCTCCCTCTGATCTACCAGTTCAAAGTTAGAGACACCTAACGCAGATAGCCCTTGTGTGAAGTTACGCGATTATCTAAAACATAGATACCATTAATTTTACATTGAGAAGTATTCACGTGTTCATCTTTTCGCTATTTTACATTAAAATAAAATCCACTCATTTTTGTGGTCTTAAGAGAATCAAAAGTCAACTTACGCAACCTCTTCAAGAGTCATACCCTCGAACTGAGAGTGTTTAAAAGTACAACTTTTGTGGTTCGAAGCTCTTCTTCTGTTTGAGATCATTCTCTGTGGTGACAACCGAGTCGAACGGTGCAATGGGACATTCTTCTTAAGTTTCTCGTCTTCTTTTTCTTCGTCATGAGTTCTCGGTTTCGAGGGGGAAAGGTAACGATGGTGAGAGGAGATATCTGGAGACGAAGAACGTCGTCGTCCACATAAATGACGACTTCCTGTTCCTCCTATCATGATATACAGATTGTTCTTGGAAGTGACCTGAAAGTAGAAATAATTAAGTCTTCTCTATAAATAGATGGTAACAAAGATAAAGTCATCAGACCCAACTATTTTATAAAGACCATTGTTAACAAAGATAAAGTCATCAGATCTAAATATTTTATAAAGAACATTGTTAATATCTTGTGTTAACAAAGAAAAAGTCATCAGATCCAAATATTTTATAAAGACCATTGTTAACATCTTGTGTTAACAAAGATAAAGTCATCAGACCCAAATATTTTATAAAGAACATTGTTAATATCTTGTGTTAACAAAGATAAAGTCATCAAACCCAAATATTTTATAAAGAACATTGTTAATATCTTGTGTTAACAAAGATAAAGTCATCAGACCCAAATATTTTATAAAGAACATTGTTAATATCTTGTGTTAACAAAGATAAAGTCATCAGACCCAAATATTTTATAAAGAACATTGTTA
>NW_013678106.1:10006-12000 GCF_000517525.1 Limulus polyphemus | reverse complement strand
TCTGTTTATACGGAGTGTCATCACAGTTATTTCCAGTCAACATACTGTGGACCACAGACTTACTGAGTGGGGAATCTGTTTATACGGAGTGTCATCACAGTTATTTCCAGTCAACATACTGTGGACCACAGACTTACTGAGTGGGGAATCTGTTTATACGGAGTGTCATCACAGTTATTTCCAGTCAACATACTGTGGACCACAGACTTACTGAGTGGGGAATCTGTTTGTATGGAGTGTCATCACACTTACTGTAACATCACGTTTCATAAACCTTCTCCTCCGAAGTATGATCTTTGTGTCTGTCAACTGTACAGTTCTGGAACTCGTGTATTTATGACCTTCATGTAGACTGTCTCTTGTCTGATGATGATGATGATGTCTCTCATGAAATGATAAGTGTGGTGAATTTTTGACAGTGATTCATGTAGTTCTCAGTAACTACTTATATAACCACTCCTGTGAATGTTCCACGTCTGTGATTATTGTTATGCTATCTTCCAGTATCTGAGTTCAGCTTTAGAAGCTCACACATTACTTCATAATGCCTCGTTAGTAATTCATTCTTGGCAGCATAATAAACAAATTTATGTTTTTAATCTCTTTAATTTTAATTTTGTCAACTCAACGGTTGGATCCGCGCGAGGTGCATTTTTTTGAAGGGCAGGATTCAGCCTGTAAAAGGGGCACACGTATAGGAACAATAATATATCTGTAGTGATTTAGCAATATGAAACAGTTGCAGGAGTGTTTCAGAGAAAATTCGCTGGGTCGATCAGTGGTCAGTGTTGATAACATAGGTTTTCAAGAACATACTTGTTTTAAATCTCCACTTATTATCCTGCTAAATCCTTTAGTTTTTCTAGTGTATAAGATGCAGATAAATCTTTGAAGTAACGTACTTCTTATTTATTAGGGCAACTTGATGAGTGCGTAAGGATCATTTTGAAACAATGTTCGCTGGAATTTTGATATTTATCGTATACACATTCACACACTTATTGACAAAAGTATTCAGCATTTCAAAATGGTGTCTACATAAAAATTCATGTATGAACAAATTTAAAAAAAAACTAGGTTTATAAAATGCTTACAAGAGACGACTGTATAAGGACAAATAATTTAACAATTAGTGTGTATTTATATTGCCAGTGACTGTCCTCAGAGTTAAGATGTTTTTCAGAGATTTTTACTAACACTCGTATAATACAATTCAATATAAATTTTCTCATGCAAACGGAACCTTTTTACATTTGAGGAGTAATGGTATTAATTGTTCGTTTAATTACAAATAATGATTTAGTTTACACTTTTGTGTATTTATATTGCCAGTGACTGTCCTCAGAGTTAAGATGTTTTTCAGAGATTTTTACTAACACTCGTATAATACAATTCAATATAAATTTTCTCATGCAAACGGAACCTTTTTACATTTGAGGAGTAATGGTATTAATTGTTCGTTTAATTACAAATAATGATTTAGTTTACACTTTTGTGATGACTTGAATAACGTACCCTTATATATGTCTATTGTTTCTATTAAGATAAGCATAAACCAGCTAGTCGTGCTTCACCCTTTGTACTTTTCAGGTGGTTTTTGGTCTTCGGAGACAAGGAAATGAATATTCAGCTCTAGCACTAATGATACGTAGAATATAACAAGTAATGCCCTCACATTCGGATATATATCTTCCTCGGCTACAAACATATTTTTGGCATTTCTCACCTTCATATATCTTCCACTTATGGCACCATTATTTTATTGCACTGAACTCCAAAATTTGATCATTGGATAATTTAACACTTTTTGCACCACCTGACCAGGTTCTGTTTTCCTGGTATAATATGTGTTTCATAATGAACAAATGGAATTTGAATACTTTTATAGTAATGCTCCGTGGGTGTATTACTAGGAGAATTCTCTCTCCGTGGGTGTATTACTAGGAGAATTCTCTCTCCGTGGGTGTATTACTAGGAGAATTCTCTCTCCGTGG
>NW_013678106.1:5124-9006 GCF_000517525.1 Limulus polyphemus | reverse complement strand
TCTCCGTGGGTGTATTACTAGGTAGAATTCTCTCTCCGTGGGTGTATTACTTGGAGAATTCTCTCTCCGTGGGTGTATTACTAGGAGAATTCTCTCTCCGTGGAGCTGAAACGATTCTTTCCAACTTTGTTTCATGAAACTCTGATTGAATGTTTTCTCGATACCGTTGAATTCTATTGATAGTGCTGTCAATTGGTGAGTAGTAATATAACTAAGGCTCATGTGATGATACTTTTGAAACTCAAGTTTGAACTTAAGCAGACTAGGATTGTTCTTTACGACGTTTGTATGCTATTTACATATCAAGAAAATCATATTTTATACATGATTAGGCTTATTTTTTGCCTGAGTAGCTGTATATAGAATTAGAAGTTTCAGGGTCAAACAAGCTCCTTTCAAAAGGTAGAAAATTGATATGAGAATTGTTGTATTTATTTTTATCTGTTAGAAAAAAGAAAATAATGCACTTTGAAAAGTCTTGTATTGTGAACAGTTGTCTCGGTAATAAATGTTAGTAAGTCATCTTTACTTACAGCTCATTTTTTGTTTTACAATGAAATGAGCCAACACTGCAGAGATACTGTACCCATGTTCAAACTTGGTAACAATGAAAAACAACTCAATAACCAGAATGCTTTGCTGTGCCAAACTTTTTGCCAATAAGAAAACCGGCATGTAAATGATGCATACGACAAATATTTTGCTTCTTGTTGTGGAAAGATTGCATTGTACAATCATGCAAGTATAAATTGAAGCACTGGATGTATATATATTCCACAATACATAAATATCTTGTGTAGTAGCGAATGTAATAATTATACATTTTGGTTTGTTAAGAAGCTGACAAAATTAATGAATATGCTCAGTTTTTACTTATTTAACTTTTCATTTAGATGTTACAATATGCACTATAAATCATTAAGTTAGTCTAATTAAAAGAAAACTATTATTGGATTTGTATGTGCTAAATATTTGTCACTTTAAGTAAGCCAAACTATTTACAAATACATCCCATATTATTGGGATACTTAATTTACTTTTGTAAATTTTTCTTTTACTAAATCAACACACAGCTTTAAGGTTTCATCTCAATACGTTGAAACCAGTACACTTTGACAAGATTTGTTACATTCTCTCACTGTTAGAAGGAGTAATATGTTTAAAGAAAGCATCTATAAATTAAAATATAACATTTATTTCTAGATCTTTTTTGTCAGGTATTTGTTTTACTGTGAAATTATATCAAATAGAATACAAATATCCCAGAACTTTAAAATACATCATCAAGATTTATTTTAGGATGATGTCCCTTGAGGTTCGTTGACTTAGGCTGTTTATATATTTTGTCCATCTTTCTCACAATATTACTAAAACTTGTGGGAAATTCAATATCCCCAAATATTGGATCCAAGCCTTCCTGGTGCTCTTTCCAACTCGAGGATGTTGATAGAAATGTATGTAATACATTTTACGATTGGTTCATAACTTTCAAGTCAACCATTCACTGTTCAGCTTGCTTGTGCTGTTTGGAAACAATGGCTCAGACTAAAACCTGGCATGATCATAATGAACACAAACTAGTTCTTCCAAGTATTGTATCATACAGAAAAGTATGGCAATATACCGGTATATTTGTGAAACATTACATTCTTAGAAGTTTATCTTGTAACAGTTTTTTTTATTGGATGATTCTGGAAGTTAATGACATTGGTAGGAGAATTCTATATTGAGTAAGGTAAACTGTACTGGTGGTTCTGACCAGAATTGAACCAGATTTTTCACACTTTAGCACTTTTCTGTTTTGTTTCTTTCTAGTTTATTCCATCGGTCTAATACCAAGTGGTGATTTTTTTGTAGAAAAAGATTTTTAAATGCTCAAAATTGTTCGGTACGTGTGAAATTTGTTGGTTTGGGTAAAGGGTAACTGTTGAGAAATGGCTACTTATCCTACAATATAAAACAGAAGTGGACTAGAGTTAAAGTTTAGGGTATACTTCTGTTTAAGGTAAATTGTGAGTTCAGTAAAAGTTGATGTGCTGAGTTATTCTGTTACACATCTGGCTGGCTTGATTGGTTAAAGATGATTTTCTGAATATAATATGCATTTGTTTTCACTAAAACTTTATTTAGAAGTTAGTCTGTGTGTGTGTTTAATATATGGTGATAAGTTTAAATGTTTTTTTAACAGCCAGTCCAGACCATCTTTTCCAAAACACATTATGAATGATAATGCATACTTAGTAGAAATGTTGTGTTTCTAAGGCATAAAGAAGACTTGTCTCCTGTTTTCACTCATTTTTATGTATCTTTAAACATGGTTTTTGAAATATAATGATCAAGAAACTAAGTGTTGTGAATTTTTCAGATTTATTTACCTGCACATTTAGAAATGTTTCGAGATATAAAACTGCATTATGTTTCATATTCAAAACTACAAATTATTTTTGGTGAAACCTTCAAATGTTTTTAACTGTGATTGCAAAGAGAGCAACAAGCGCTACGGAGAATGTGCAGTTAGAGATTATACGCTCTAAAAATCATGTCATCAAAGGGTTACTGTGACCGCAGTGTTGCCAAAGTCTAGTTATGAGTTATTGATGATGATAAAACAAGTTTGACTTTTTGTTCATGAAGATTAGAATGTATATTATAATTTGGAGGGTATTACATTTGGAAAATTATTATATGTCTGGTTACAGGACTTGGGTTTTGGTCTGGTTGTCTTTGTTTGTGGCATATCTGATAAAAGTAAGTGAAGGTTTTGGTGTGGTTGTCTTTGTTTGTGGCATATCTGGTAAAAGTAAGTGAAGGTTTTGGTGTAGTTGTCTTTGTTTGTAGCATATCTGATAAAAGTAAGTGAGGGTTTTGGTCTGGTTGTCATTGTTTGTAGCATATCTGATAAAAGTAAGTGAAGGTTTTGGCCTGGTTGCTTTCAAGAACTATAGAGTTTAGTAAATAATATTTTATATATCTATCATATTAAGTGCCAACGAGGCCTTTTAGCCAATATTAGGGCTCATCAAGCCAGCTGTAATATGACATGTGTGTAGTAGTGGTTGAGATGCTATTTATATTATCATTTGTATGAACAACAACCATCATAATGTGAACTAGATAAAGTAAGTGATTTTATTTGTATTTACGAATTAAAACCTTATGTCAGGATGTGAAGATTTTGGTCTGGTTGACTGGTAAGTTAAAGTTTATGGTGGGTCTAACTTACCACAGTCATGTTTCAATAGAGATGAAACCAGTATTAAAACTATGTACCACTGTTCATGGAGATGGTTAAAGTTATTTACTGGAAGAAACTGAATCACGTTTATACTACCTTATTGTTTCCTAAGTGAGCTAATGGTCCAAATATTGTGTTATGTATGCTATGAGATTTAAGAGCACAAAGTATTATTGTGGGATTTTCATTTTGTTGTGCAGATTTTACTGAATACTTATGTAGACGACTTGAGACGCTGTGTAGACTTTACTTGGGTACATTGTTGTGTAGAATTTACTTGGGTACATTGTTGTGTAGACTTTACTTGAGTAGATTGCTTTGTAGACTTTACTTGGGTATGTTGTTGTGTAGACTTTACTTGAATACATTGTTGTGTAGACTTTACTTGAATACATTGTTGTGTAGACTTTATTCGAGTACATTGTTGTGTAGGCTTTATTTGAGTACATTGTTGTGTAGGCTTTACTTGAGAACATTGTTGTGTAGACTTTACTTGAGTACATTGTTGTGTAGGCTTTACTTGAGAACATTGTTGTGTAGGCTTCTACTTGAGAACATTGTTGTGTAGGCTTTACTTGAGAACATTGTTGTGTAGGCTTTACTTGAGAACATTGTTGTGTAGGCTTTACTTGAGAACATTGTTGTGT
>NW_013678106.1:0-4374 GCF_000517525.1 Limulus polyphemus | reverse complement strand
ATCCTCTGTGGCCACACAAAGCCATCTCTTATCTACAGTTGGTTCTACTGGTCAGAAATGGACCAACAAAATTATATCCTCTGTGGCCACACAAAGCCATCTCTTATCTACAGTTGGTTCTACTGGTCAGAAATGGACCAACAAAATTATATCCTCTGAGGCCATACAAAGCCATCTCTTATCTACAGTTGGTTCTACTGGTCAGAAATGGACCAACAAAATTATATCCTCTGAGGCCACACAGAGCTATCTCTTATCTTCAGTTAGTTCTATTGATCAGAAATGGATCAACAAAATGATATTCTCTGAGGCCACACAAAGCCATCTCTTATCTGCTTCGTAGTCTTTGGTGGCCCGTACAACCTTCTGAGTGTTTTCACCTAGTACTTCTTCTTCATGAACCTTGCACAAAGCTGTACTTGCTGTATCATCTATCAATTTCTGGGATATTTACAGCTTGTAAAGATTGAAATCGTGCTCCTTCAGAAGCCAGAGTACGATACTCGTTTCTTATATAGTTTGACTAGTTGACCTCAGTGGACTTGTCGAAAGACGGACTGCCAAATACGTACGATCAGGCACAGAATCAGTTTTATGAAATTGGGCGGGCAAAGGAGTCTTTCGTGCAAGATGCCTCAAATTATGTTGTGACTGAATCAGTCCAGGAATCCCAGAAATTTCCGCCCATTCTTGAAAGTTGAATGACGTGTCAACCAACTGTGAATCACGTCACTCATACTTTTAAAGAATGATTGTAAGGTTGGTTCTTAGAAATATCATCGTACTGAGCAACTGTATAATTTTAATCCTCTAGAAATATTTAACTAAGCAGACTTTTAAGACAACAAACACGTGTAACGTATGATATTAATAATTAATGTGTCTGGAGATGGTTCTCGAAGGTGGGCGATTAACCCGGTGAATTAAAATGATTAATTACACTAACATAATTGAAATATGCGTCTGTTTGTTGTTAAAACACAATGGGTTGTCTATGCTCTACCCACGCAGGGATCAAAATCTGATTTCTAGCGTTATAAGTTGTTTTTAAAGCCATCTCATGCGAGAACAATCGATTACTTGAATGTAAATGATCAATAATCTTCATGATTTATCAATTACTTCCATGGGTGTCCGTAGAGGGGAGGGGAGATGAGAAACATAATTTTCTCCGGACGCTCATGGTTATTTCCAGCACTTTTAGGTAAATAATGTTTACCCCTTTTTAGGGGTTCTGCTTTTTCCAGTTTTTTATTTATTTATTTATTTATTATAATACGTTTAACTATCTACAATAAATAAAAATTACCAAATGTATCCTGAAATTTGGACAAGAACAGTTTAAACATTCATTAAGTTCAATCAATCTACAACCAACAACTGCTGTCAGACTGTTATCAAGTAATAACATTAGTGGTCAGGGCGCTTGACTCACAATCTGAGGGTCGCGGGTTCGAATCCCCGTCACACCAAACATGCTAGCCCTTTCAATTATGAATGCGTTATAATGTTACGGTCAATCCCACTATTTGTTGGTCAAAGAGTATGTGGTGATGACTAGCTGCCTTCCCTCTAGTCTTTCACTGCTAAATTAGGGACAGATGGCGCTCGTGTAGCTTTGCACGAAATTCAAACCAATAACATTAGAACAAATCAGAAATAAAAACTACAAATGACAATGTGTATTATTGTCCTGTACTGACTGTTTTCCACCCACGAACATCTTATACTTGATAAGAAAGTAGTTGAAACCGTGTTTGATGTTAGGGTTAAAAAAAATTCACTTTCTTACTTGTTTGTTATAAAGTTTATGTAACGAGTCTTGTGTGAATGATACTAAATGCAAAAGTATTTTGCATATTTTTCGTTTCCCTTCAGGAGTGATTTGTGTAATAATCGGATAAAAAATGGTATAAACCTTTCAAAACCGGCCAAAAACAGATAGTGACGTAGGTTGCACGCTACATCTATATAGAGTGACAAAACTTTCAAAAGAAAACAGATGAGATTTAAACCTGAAATACACGAACTGTTTTGATTTGCTAGAATTTTTTCTATTGTTAAACAGGTACCTGTTCTTTGATTTATGAAGGCATTGTATATTTATTATGTACAGCTATGAGGAAAACATTTGTCTAGGGTACTAACTTGTTCATTTCTGTCTTGAATAACGTTTTTTAGTTCCTCGATGAGGCAGCGGTAAGTTAATGGACTCGCAGTGTTATAATCCGGGGTTGGATTCCCTCCGGGAAGACGCAGTAGGTAGCCCAATTTGGCTTTGCTCTAAATCAAACAAGTTTTTTTTTTTAATAGTCTGACAATTATGTATTGTTTCATTGTAAGGGACCATATGTATTTCAGTAAAATGATTGGATATCAAATTTTTTTGGAAATGTACCAATGTAAAATTTGAATCTACTCATGTTGTATCAAACTGTAAAAAAATTTTAATAAAGGCGGCCTTGTGTAGACGTACACGTGTTACTTGCGGTGTGGTCGGAAAAAAGTACTTGTTTTAGAGCAAAGCCACTTTGGACCACCTACTGTGTCTACCGGAGGGAATCGAACCCTGGATTTTAGTGTTGTACGCCCGTAAACTTATCACTGTGTGACCGGATAAAAGTATATATAAATATATGAAACTCTAGCGTTTAAATAACTTTCTAAGAGTTTCGATAAACCCTGTATCTGCTGGCTAGACCTAAAGTGGGATTCTGGGTCACTAACTACAAAGGTTTGAGCACTTTATATTTTAATATGCAAATTGGCAAGTCACAAGACAACCCAGCTGAAATATAATCATGCATAGTGAAACGGACTGTATCAGAACTACTTTGTGACAAGTGTTTATTTGGTGTTATGTAGGTTGTGAGATGCCACCAAAAATTGATTGCTTTGGAAGAGTGTATGTAACAGCCATTTATTACATGAAATACTCGGACCATAAAAATGTGTCCAAATTACGATATCCCTTGTACTTGACATGATTGAAGAAAAAAAAGGAATATAAATAAATCGGGGCACCAGGACCATCGATAAAAGGACTTTCAACAAGTCGAATCCCAACTATGATAAGCAAAGAGCTGCATCTCGTAAAAGATAATCCACAAAATTCAAAAGTTTATTGTTTTTCAGAACTTGCATTGCAATCTGGAGGGACTTGGATATTTTAGAAATAAAACTTTAAGAAAAAAAAACCCTTTATTTCATATATAATAGTAAGAAACATATTTCGGCCAACTCTTCGCCATTGCGACTCCATCAGGGTTAGCAGTACAAAAAGTGTTTGGTGTGAAAAGATATAACTTTATTGACAAAGGTCAGTAACAAAAGCCATCAGTACGTAACGTAAACAAGAAGGGCCCACATCTGAAAAACAACAAATCATGCGTACACAACTTGTTTCCTCAATATATCCATCCAACTGTTGCTTAACTCAAACGGATTGAGAATGAAATTAATACTCAGTCTATTCCTCACAAAGACATACTAGTCCAGTCGTTGGATGAAGGGATGCCGGTACGATTAGACTGTTGAGAAGGGCATTGGGAAACTTGTACACTACATTCATTATGGAAACCATGTAGGAAGGAGTGATTTGCTTTGGACATGACAGTCTTATGATAGATACTTTTGCATTGGAAACTACGCTATAGGGTTATCGTTAAGATGCACTGTCATCAGATAGAGCATGACCAGACATGATGAGGTCCAAAATTGTTTTAACATAAAATACTCAACATCAAGTGGAATTTAAGAACATGCGTAATTTGTCAAGACCTCTAGTGAGGTTCCAGGTCATGCTTTTACTCAATATATCTTTGTTGTCATCCTACAACTCCTGTATTGGTTAAAACTTAATCGGATGGCCTTGTCATCCTGCAACTGCTGTATTGGTTAAAACTTAGTCGGATGGCCTCCTTGTCATCCTGCAACTGCTGTATTGGTTAAAACTTAGTCGGATGGCCCAGTTGCAGGATGACAAGGAAAGTTTTAACCAATACAGAGTCGGATGGCCTTCTTGTCATCCTGCAACTGCTGTATTGGTTAAAACTTAGTCGGATGGCCTCCTTGCCATCCTACAACTACTGTATTGGTTAAAACTTAGTCGGGTGGCCTTCTTGCCATCCTACAACTACTGTATTGGTTAAAACTTAGTCGAATGGCCTTCTTGTCATCCTACAACTACTGTATTGGTTAAAACTTGATCGGATAGTCTCCTTGTCATCCTGCAACTGCTGTATTGGTTAAAACTTGATCGGATAGTCTCCTTGTCATCCTGCAACTGCTGTATTGGTTAAAACTTAGTCGGATGGCCTCCTTGTCATCCTGCAACTGCTGTATTGGTTAAAACTTAGTCGGATGGCCTCCTTG
>NW_013678105.1:10364-12123 GCF_000517525.1 Limulus polyphemus | reverse complement strand
TGCCATCATTGTGGATCGTACAGCTTTGTTCTTTTACATAGTCTGGACTTTGAACATGCCACCATTGGGAATTGTACAGTTTTTTTCCTTTTACACAGTCTGGACTTTAAACATGCCACCATTGTGAATCGTACAGTTTTGTTGTCCTTTTACATAGTCTGAACTTTAAACATGCCACCATTGTGAATCGTACAGTTATGTTGTCCTTTTACAAAGTCTGGACTTTAAACATGCCACCTTTGTGAATCGTTCAGTTTGTTCTTTTATATAGTCTGGACTTTAAACATGCCACCAATGTGAATCGTACAGTTATGTTGTCCTTTTACAAAGTCTGGACTTTAAACATGCCACTAAAACTGTACGATCACACGTCCTTTTAGACTGGGTTCACCACCAGGAGTACAGGACGTTAGACATGAGTACTTAGTCTAGAAACGTGATTTTCTGTCACGTGCTCGGTAGCCAGTTGTAGAACGTTCACTTTCTAATTACACGTCGTCCTTCCAGATATAATCTCTAACCCTGAATTGGTGTAAAGTAACATTGCTCGGTAGCAACGCGAACATCGCACAAAATGGTGACTGCTACAGATTTTTTCTTTTCTGAGCGTAACTAGTAATTATTGTTAGAATAATGAAGTTTTACACATTCTTTAAAACTATTATTGCTACATAGATATATTATAATGATATGATAAGACTGTCTGCATATATTTCAAACTCGTAACATACAGACAAGCCAAAGATGGAGTTAGATGATTTACAGGAAATGTTAGAAACACAGTCAGTGTATGCGGGTAAGTTGACTTGTATTTAATGTCAAAAGATTCCGCACATTTCGATACATGTGCATGGATGAAAAAATTACACATTTCTTTACATGAAATGAATTAATTTTGGAAGATAGGTCTAATTCAGAGAGCGTTTAATATCTGTGGAGTTATGATCAACAGAAACGAACCCATATATATATATAAGAACCGAATACAAGTTATCCAGAAAATCAACGTTTGCTGTTTTCTAGAAAGTTAATTAGTCAAAAGTCATAAAAAATAGTTCCCTCATTATTAATAATCTGTATAAAATTTGTTATATGTGTAATATAATACTGTTAAGATAAAATTATCAGTGAACCTGAATTAGAAATCATAACCACTATACTGGATATACGTCTTCGAGACCCTTAACGAAGCTGCCGATAGAGGGCGACCAGGACTTAGTAATGATGCTGATCTATTGGCTCACGTCTACGTATAATATATATTTATCTATCAGTAAACTTCTTGCACTTCACTTAATCATTTTCATAGGAAATATGAACACTTTACGTTCCCCCATCAGTCTACCATAGAAAGTTAACACTAGCTTAAGAACAATATGGTTATGATTTCATGAGTTTCTCACACGATTAATTTCTATTCTTAAACTTTTTTTTTCAATTTGTGTTGTAATTCCATATGACGAAGATCTCTCTAAAAATTGTAGGTTAACACAACTTTATATCTTATAGTGGTAACTTTCTTTTTTACGTTACTACATCCATGTTTAGATGGCGTTAAAACAATGTTCCTTGAAGTTTGATTTTGTGCCTTATAGTACTGTTATGATATAAAAAGACTGTTTAGTTTAGATATTATAGATTAATTTATTTTGGGAGGGAATATTTTTATTGTTGTTTAGTTTTTGTTATAATGAGAGTTAAAAGCGGACAGACAATAGCAAAAGAGAGTAAATTTACGGGCAAGGAAAAGTTCGGCGTG
>NW_013678105.1:3686-9388 GCF_000517525.1 Limulus polyphemus | reverse complement strand
TCCTTAGATGTTTACGTAGTGTTTCATGAGAGACATTCAATTTCAGGGCCATTTCACGGGTGTGTTGCCTTGGGTTAGACTCAACCAGAGTCTTCAGAGCATCAATATAAATCCCAACATGTCGGCCCCTGCCTTCACAGTTTTTAAGGCTAAAATTACCTGAACGAAATTTGCTGAACCATCGTTGACACTTACGAACATTCAAAACATTTCCATAAACGTTTTTGATATTTTTTTGTATTCAAACAGCATTACATGCCGAACGTATGTCTCGTTGTGTGGCATCGCTATAAGGGATTTTAGTATACTAAACTTTACACATTATATAGGCTACACTAACGTGACGTTTAAGCAGTTCGTTTAACTATTATACATGATGTACGTTTTTTTTTTGGGGGGGGGGTTAATGACAGTGTTCCAAAACGCGACATTGATTTCTTGACGACCTAATACTTTCATATGACAGTATTTTTCTTAGGAATAAATCTCTTTCACAAGAAACAAACCATTAAGTTGTTAGATGTAGAACGTAAAAGTTGAAACTCAATTATTCCTTTTAGGATGCACTAAGTATCAAAATAGGACAGAAATATTTTTTATAAACACATTACTTAACGGCTGTAGGCAATACGTTAACTGATTTATCATAGGTGACTAATAGTTATAATGTACTACCTAATCACAGATGTTGTTTGATGAGCTTTTGTTGTGGGATTAAAGTTTTCAATTACAGCTATTAACAACATCCCTTAGTAACTGAGAATATGTTTACAACAAAAGCTATTTTTTTTTCACTCTTTCTGTATTGTGTTAATTGTCTCTTTAATGTGGTATGACACTAGAATTTATGTACTTTATATGAAAATAGTCGAAACGTCCGCAGTAAATATTCGGAAGTCTGGGCAGTTCTTAACCACCAGATTCATATATTAATGAACCATCAGATTCATATATCAACGAACCACCAGATTCTTATATCAATGAACCACCAGATTCCTATATCAACGAACCACCAGATTCCTATATCAACGAACCACCAGATTCATATATCAATGAACCACCAGATTCCTATATCAATGAACCACCAGATTCTATATCAATGAAACACCAGATTCATATATCAACGAACCACCAGATTCCCATATCAATGAACCACCAGATTCCTATATCAACGAACCACCAGATTCATATATCAATGAACCACCAGATTCCTATATCAACGAACCACCAGATTCATATATCAATGAACCACCAGATTCATATATCAACGAACCACCAGATTCCTATATCAATGAACCACCAGATTCATATATCAACGAACCACCAGATTCCTATATCAATGAACCACCAAATTCCTATATCAATGAAACACCAGTTTCCTATATCAACGAACCACCAGATTCCCATATCAATGAACCACCAGATTCCTATATCAACGAACCATCAGATTCATATATCAATGAACCACCAGATTCCTATATCAACGAACCACCAGATTCCCATATCAATGAACCACCAGATTCCCATATCAATGAACCACCAGATTCCTATATCAACGAACCACCAGATTCATATATCAATGAACCACCAGATTCCTATATTAACGAACCACCAGATTCCTATATCAAGGAACCACCAGATTCCTATATCAATGAACCATCCAGATTCCTATATCAACGAACCACCAGATTCCTATATCAATGAACCACCAGATTCATATATCAATGAACCACCAGATTCCTATATCAACGAACCACCAGATTCCTATATCAATGAACCATTTTATGTAACAAAAGTGTCCTACTGACAGTATTTCGATGTTAGAAAACAATTCTCGACATCTACTTAGCCAAAACGTATTGTGTCTGAGTCACATAAAGTATTACCGTTAAGGGGCACAGAACATCTGGGGAGTTCTCACGCCCTCGTTTGTTGAAGATGGTTTTTCTTGTTAGCGACATAAAGCTCGCACTCTAATTTCTCTTGTTCAAAACTTCTACCACACATTTATATGGTGTTGTCACGTGACACAAAATGAGAAGTATATACACAAACCTAAAGGATGATATCTTGCACGCACGTTACCAAGGCAACAACATAGGTAGTATGTTTTTGAAAGTCAAGTGGAGTGGAAAGACGAGATAGTAGACCGAAATTATAAACTATGAAAAAAACAGGATAAGAGGTTTGGGATTGTCTTTTATTTAATAGTCCCCCTTGTTGGGGATCCCCCATCCAAACGTATCTTGCAAAGAAAAAGTAACAAATAAATGTACTAGCCTGAAATCTGTTCTCTCCCACGTTTTACACAATCCGATAAAAAAAAAATATTTCGTGCTTTAGAAATTATTTTGCTCAAAATTCCAGTTCAGAAGTTTATTTGAATGAAGTAAATCTGGCCTCAACCATCAAGTGGATGTACGACAGATAAGACGCACGTGTTTCCACTAACATTTAACTTAACCCTTCTCTTATTTATTTCTACTAACCCTAATCTTCATTTGTGCCTAAGATATGACATATGTGGGCGATGTGCCGTAGAATCTACATGTACTAGCATTCTCTCCTTACATCCCACGTAGTGGATCCCAGGAGAATCCCCAAGTCATCTATTGGTTCTATTACATGTTGTGTAGAATGTAGATCACGTGGTTTATATGACTACCGTATGTTTTCAGTAAAATAGATCCGAGGTTACTCAGGTATTCACTGTTTTACTACTGTTATAGCTCTGTATTCGTGTTTAGTTATGATAATCTTAAACAACAACAAAAGAAGAAACCATCTTTACAAGAGGTTTTCCTCCCTATGATCCTGGAAAAATCAAAGTATTTAATTTAAGAAAAACCCCAGGATTTATCCCAGATAAGTTTTGAATGCTGCATTTACGTGTGTCAAAATGAATAAATTATGTGACGAAGAGTAGTAGGGCCTAAAAATGTCTCGCAAGCGATTTTCGAGTGCTATAAAAAGAAGAACGATTATGATGTCACAAAACAAAGAATGCTATCGTGAAATATATAAAAAATCTGTTTTAGTGTCTTTGAACTTATGTATAGCCAAAACTGTAACATTATAGCAAGACTGACACGTACTAATGGGAATCAATTTGGTGTATAGTTGACCATAAACACCTCAAAAAAATTAAGGCTTAGCATATCTCAATCACTGATCAATTTGGTGTGTAGTTGACTATAAACACCACAAAAAATTAAGGCTTAGCATATCTCAATCACTGATCAATTTGGTGTGTAGTTGACTATAAACACTACAAAAAATTTAAGGCTTAGCATAGCTCAAGCACTGATCAATTTGGTGTGTAGTTGACTATAAACACCACAAAAATTTAAGGCTTAGCATAGCTCAAGCACTGATCAATTTGGTGTGTAGTTGACTATAAACACCACAAAAATTTAAGGCTTAGCATAGCTCAAGCACTGATCAATTTGGTGTGTAGTTGAATATAAACACCACAAAAATGTAAGGCTTAGCATATCTCAAGGACTGATCAATTTGGTGTGTAGTTGACTATAAACACTACAAAAAATTTAAGGCTTAGCATATCTCAAGCACTGATCAATTTGGTGTGTAGTTGAATATAAAAAAAACTAATTAGTATAGTATTAAGTTTACTGTAAATATTGCAAAGTTTAACTAAACTAAACACCGATTAGTTTAGTATATTATACCTACAGCAAGGCTGGAAAATGATTAGTTTAGTTTATAGCTTACCATAAAAATTGTAAGATTTAACACAGCTGTAACATAGTCAGTTTAACTCTTATCGTTTCGTTCTGAACTCGCCATCGTATTGAACGGAAAAGTAATCTAGTTAATATTGTTGTTAACGTTTCTGACTGCTATCATATTGCTATTGAATAAACATTGGCCATTAGAAAAACCTGGACCAGTGGCTCCGCTGCGCGGCTCTTGAGCAAATCTTATTGGAGTACGAATTCGCTTCTGTTGTATCATATTAATATCTGCACGGACTTGGTTAATGTCTTGCAATGCATTCGACGTAATTTTCCTGTAAAAGATGTCTCTAAACTTCGCTCACTGTTAGTTGTGTGTGCTACACTGCAGGAAGTAAACTGGGATTATTGAATCGTGTTAAAAACTGGTGTATTGTTATTGAATGCTGCATCAACGAAGTGAGCATCATTGGAATTGCTGACCAATCATTAGATTATCTTGTTATTACACTTTACGCCTTTTATTTGCATACATCTCATAATGGGCCAAAATACAGAGTGAGTCAAAAAGTCTTGATTTTTACTATTGTTGTGAAGTATGTGGGGGAATATGGAAAATCTGCTGACGTAGGGTGTTTAGGCATACTGAAGACCATTTATTAACTACCCTGATGTCGTGATATAAAGGTTAAATCAAGGTCATCCAAATGCTGTTTATGGAATGCATAAACTTGCATAATTTTATAACTCACCTTGTATTAAAACGAAATTTTCCGATTTAAAAATTTATGTATATTTATGGGAAAGCCGTAAGGAAAACTAACGTTTTTTTTTTTTTTTTTTTACGTAGTGTCGTTGTACGGTATAACTTTTGTATTGGTATATTTTATCTCAAACCGGTAGTTTCAGAGACAGCATTTGACTAATCTTGATTTGACCTGTATATCAAGACATCGGGTTAGGTAACAAATCACCTTCAACATTCCAAAACAAGCTACGTCAGCAGATTTTCGATATTCCACACTTACTTCACAACAATAGGAAAATTCATTCGATATTCCACACTTACTTCACACAATATTCCAAAACAAGCTACGTCAGCAGATTTTCGATATTCCACACTTACTTCCCAACAATAGGAAAATTCATTCGATATTCCACACTTACTTCACACAATATTCCAAAACAAGCTACGTCAGCAGATTTTCGATATTCCACACTTACTTCACACAATATTCCAAAACAAGCTACGTCAGCAGATTTTCGATATTCCACACTTACTTCACAACAATAGGAAAATTCAGCACTTGTGACTCATCCTGTTTTTTTTAAAGAAATAGGCGTGGCTTTTCTTAATCAGTCTTAATCTGGCAGAGTAATCCCATTACCCTTAGAGACCGGAGTGCCCCCTATTCTATTATTGGGGTAAGGGTAATACTGATTGGACGTAATATAAATGGTGTTCTTCCACTAGCCTGGTTTACCTTCAAAAGTCATGTTACCTTGCTACTATTGTAATTAAAGTTGTGTAAAAAATAGTGAAGAAAGAGAAAGATACTGTGATGAACAAGATACAGACAAGTAATAGACTTGTAGATGATGTGATAGATCAATACAGAAATTGATGGAAAGAAGGATGTAGGAGACAAAAATATGTTTAGAAGTTTCATTCGAAGAGCATTTGCAGACATTTATCTTTTTAACCTTTGAAGTATAGATAGACAATTTACACACAAACAAATCGACTATTTCTGTTAATTTCCGTAATATCTTTTCCGCGTGCTCTCTAGGGGTAGGCTCCGTCTCGGGCCTTGAGCATCTTTATCTCTCCATCTCGGGCCTTGAGCATCTTTATCTCTCCGTCTCGGGCCTTGAGCATCTTTATCTCTCCATCTCGGGCCTTGAGCATCTTTATCTCTCCGTCTCGGGCCTTGAGCATCTTTATCTCTCCGTCTCGGGCCTTGAGCATCTTTATCTCTCCGTCTCGGGCCTTGAGCATCTTTATCT
>NW_013678105.1:0-2791 GCF_000517525.1 Limulus polyphemus | reverse complement strand
CCTTACTTGATCATGAAAAACACACGTGTTATCCTTACTTGATCAGGAATAAACACACGTGTTATCCTTACTTGATCAGGAATAAACACACGTGTTATCAATACTTGATCAGGAATAAACACACGTGTTATCAATATTTGATCAGGAATATACTAATGAACATACAGGAGTTTCTTAGGATCCTAGATTTAACTCCGACCCGGAATAAAGAAGTATAAACTGAGTGAGGTGAAAAGTCATTTGTCAGACTTTCACTACTAAACAGATAAAAAAAGAGAAAGGTGGTACAATAAATATCGTCCATCAAAGGAAATACCCCACTCTTCAAATCGTTCCATAACTGTAGCGGTCAGATGTCTGTTTAGCTGTGACCGGTGACCCCCCAGACTTAATTTTATACCCACTTTTCAAATGATTCCATAACTGTAGCAGTCAGATGTCTGTCCAGCTGTGACCGGTGATTAAAGTCCGTATCACTACCGTAAAATATACACATATTTGCTTTATATCACTGAAAAAATAGTTTTGTATTGTGATTCTATCAGTTAACCTCAGGCCGTGCGTGACCTCATGGTTGGCGTGCTGGGTTGCGGATAGGAAGGTCTAAGGTTCGAGCCCATAATATACTGTTGAATAATTTCTGCTGTGTACATATTGTAAATATTCGGATATTCAGTTCAGAGTAACCGTGTTTCCAGGGGGGAGGGGGGCACTACTGACCGGCTGCTTTCCAGTGGCCAGCAGATCAAAATTAGGGACGGTTATGACCGAACCTTGGCCGTTTAGTGATCGTGTTGCACAAAGTGACGGTCAGTTTTAAAAGTTCAAATAACAGTTAAACTATAGTATTTCTAATGGTGTAATTAAGTTACTCGAGCTTGGAATTTAATTACCTGGACAACTCCTACGTCAGAATTTAATTACCTGGACAACTCCTACGTCAGAATTTAATTACCTGGACAACTCCTACGTCAGAATTTAATTACCTGGACAACTCCTACGGCAGAATTTAATTACCTGGACAACTCCTACGTCAGAATTTAATTAACTGGACAACTCCTACGTCAGAATTTAATTACCTGGACAACTCCTACGTCAGAATTTAATTACCTGGACAACTCCTACGTCAGAATTTAATTACCTGGACAACTCCTACGTCAGAATTTAATTACCTGGACAACTCCTACGTCAGAATTTACTTAGGAAGACCACGAGGACATACCAAAGTAAAATATATTTTGACGCAGTCTTGGTTATTCCGAATTGTATTTAATTTATTGTTACGAATCTACCCGTTGTTTTAATTGTTAAAATCGAGAAAAGTCTTGTATTCTTAGTATGAATATCCTGTGTCACATGTGGCCACTTTTTGGCTTCTCGTTCTCGAGTTTTCAAACTGACACGGAGCACTTCTAACTTTAGTCGTGTCATCTATGATATATATAACATGACGTACATTTTAACTCTAGTTTACCTATAGTATCATATAATAACTAACACATACTACCACACGCCTAAACCCTCGTTTCTCATGGTATCTGGTGCAAGGTAATATAACAGTTACTGCTAACCCTCGTTTTTCATGGTATATGTGCAACGTAATATAACAGTTACTGCTAACCCTCGTTTCTCATGGTATATGTGCAACGTAATATAACAGTTACTGCTAACCCTCGTTTCTCATGATATCTGGTGCAACGTAATATAACAGTTACCGCTAACTCTCGTTTCTCATGGTCTAGTTTGAGACAAGTACAAGAGTTATCTTCGGTATTTCAGTGACTGTTATATTACGTTGCACCAGATACCACGAGAAACGAGGGTTAGAAGTAACTGTTATATTACGTTGCACCAGATACCGTGAGAAACGAGGGTTAGCAGTAACTGTTATATTACGTTGCACCAGATACCATGAGAAACGAGGGTTAGCAGTGACTGTTATATTACGTTGCACCAGATACTATGACAAACGAGGGTTAGCAGTGACTGTTATATTACGTTCATATTAAATTCAGATCAAGCTTTCTTCTTAGATGAAAGCTAAAAATCAACATGGCAATAAGTATAGGTAATTAAATAGTTCTCTTACTCATGAAATGTATTGTTCCATCATTTGGGTGAGTATAGTAAGGTGTTAATGATATTTTCGGCTCTCATCTAAATACCATTAGGAAGTAGGCTTAACGGATTGTAGTATCTGTTTTAGTCTGTGGAAGTTTGTTTATTCGGTTTAACACCAGGTGTCGTTATAAGTGCGTGTTATTTTTTTCGAATAAAATTTGATCCATTTTACATTAAAATAATTTCACGATTTTAGCATTTCTAATGAGAGATGATAGAAATATTTAAAATATACTGCTCAAAAACTTGATTAAAACCGTTCATTGTCCATAATCTTTTCAGGCTCAAAATCATCCCCATTTCAATTTTACATAAAATCGTATCTCTGCTTGTTGATACAGAAGTTAGATATAAAGTAGAAGTTTTTAAACCGTATCTCTCCTTAATGATATAGAAGTAAGATATAAAGTAGAAGTTTTTAAACCGTATCTCTCCTTAATGATATAGAAGTAAGATATAAAGTAGAAGTTTTTAAACCGTATCTCTCCTTAATGATATAGAAGTAAGATATAAAGTAGAAGTTTTTAAACAGTATCTCTCCTTATTGATACAGAAGTAAGATATAAAGTAGAAGTTTTTAAACCGTATCTCTCCTTATTGATACAGAAGTAAGATATAAAGTAGAAGTTTTTAAACCGTATCTCTCCTTATTGATACAGAAGTAAGATAT
>NW_013678104.1:9006-11877 GCF_000517525.1 Limulus polyphemus | reverse complement strand
GTAGAAAGGGTATTCACTACCTGTGGTAACAATAACACAGGGCTTACAGGGTTCTGTGATTGATGTAGAAAGGGTATTCACTACCTGTGGTAACAATAACACAGGGCTTACAGGGTTCTGTGATTGTGTAGAAAGGGTATTCACTATCTATGGTAACAATAACACAGGACTTACAGGGTTCTGTGATTGTGTAGAAAGGGTATTCACTCTCTATGGTAACAATAACACAGGACTTACAGGGTTCTGTGATTGTGTAGAAAGGTTATTCACTACCTATGGTAACAATTAACACAGGACTTACAGGGTTCTGTGATTTCCTTTGGACTTCTGTGTCTTTGGATGTTCAAACAGTCATTCGGAAGTCGTTGTCCGCACGAGGTTATGAACTTTGGAAAGCGTATTAAGAGGGTAGTGGATAACACTGGTCTCAAAGTATTGGGCCAAAACCTCTTGTAGTGAAAACTGTATTACAGGTCAGTTTATAACCAGAACCATCAAAAAGAACACCATCGGTGGTTGAAGATCTAAACACCAACCTGTAAGTCCTGTGTTAATTGTTACCATAGATAGCGAATACCCTTTCTACACGATATGAATGGTATAACATGGATTATTGTTTGTACTGATATGAATGGTATAACATGGATTATTGTTTGTACTGATATGAATGGTATAACATGGATTATTGTTTGTACTGATATGAATGGTATAACATGGATTATTGTTTGTACTATACTGATATGGATTAGAACCTGTGTATCCACGGTCCGCAGGAATGATCAAACGCAAGGAGATTAGAACCGGTGTATCCACGGTCCGCAGGAATGATCAAACGCAAGGAGATTAGAACCGGTGTATCCACGGTCCGCAGGAATGATCAAACGGTAGTTGGTTATTGTCAGTTTTATTCTAGAGAATGGTTTTTCAACTCTAAGTTATCTTTAGCGCTCATTTAAGTACTTAGAAAAGGCAATAACTCTCCACTTGGAAATTACTTTTAAAAAACTACTATTAACTTTGGAGGTGGTCGTGGAAGCCGATCCCACGAATGTTCGATTACCAATTTCTATAGTGGGATTCACCGTACATGTTAGTGAAATAGTCAACTCCAACATCGGGATCGATTTCAAGAATTAGAATCGACAAAAAAAAAAGGAAAAAGATCAATCAAATTACTTTTCCGTTTATTATTCTCTGTAGCCTAATCTATCTAATCTAATCTATCTAATCTATCTAATCTATCTAATCTATCTAATCTAATCTAATCTATCTAATCGAATCTATCTAATCTAATCTATCTAATCTATTCTATCTAATCTAATCTATCTAATCTATTCTATCTAATCTAATCTATCTAATCTAATCTATCTATCTAATCTAATCTAATCTAATCTATCTAATCGAATCTATCTAATCTAATCTATCTATCTAATCTAATCTATCTAATCTATCAAATCTAATCTATCTAATCTATTCTATCTAATCTAATCTATCTAATCTAATCTATCCTTCTGTAAACTATAAATTAATGTTTTGGAGACGATTATCAGAATTGATTCCTTAATGTTTGAAGGGTCGTTGAAAAAGTTCTGTTACTAAAATAGAACTACATTTATCTTGGAGGGTACTTAAAACATCTACCACTAGTTAAGGAGCACTTAAAAAAGAACTAACGAGGGTTAGTTAAGACTCATGGTAGTAACTTATATATCTATCTAATCTCCTTACGTTTGATCATTCCTGCGGACCGTGGATACACAGGTTCTAATCTCCTTGCGTTTGATTATTCCTGCGGACCGTGGATACACAGGTTCTAATCTCCTTGCGTTTGATCATTCCTGCGGACCGTGGATACACAGGTTCTAATCTTCTTGGTGATGTACTAGTAGTTGGTTACTATACCGTTAAGTGATGTACTATATACCGTTAACTTATAAAAAAAAACGTCCATTGTCTTTAAATAATGAGCATAACGATTATGGTCAAGATATAAGAATTAATTTCGTGATTATAATATATTAATTCTAAAATAATATAATATATTAATTTTAAAATAATATAATATATTAAGCTCTATAAAGCTATTCGATTGCCAACAACGTTTTGTTTAATATGTTAAAACAAAGCACAAATCATAAAAGCTGTTTGTTACATTATGAGCTTTGCTTGTTTTAGAGCAAAGCCACATTGGGCTATTTGCTGTGTCCACCGCGGCGAATCGAACTCCGGATTTTAGCGTTGTAAGTGCGTTTACTTACCGCTGTCCTACCGGTAGATGCATGCACTACGATCTCCGCTAGTAAATAGTCTACACTTCATTCAGTGAGTACTAAAAGGGTACGAGTTACTTAGTACACAAATATATAGCAGTAAATATTCAATCATGTTGTTGTTGTAAATATAACTCTATTTACAAGAGTCATAAAAGGTGGTTGAATGGATGGGCAGGGGTAGACAGACATTTAAATTTCAGTAATTTATCTTCAAATTGGACAAAACGGTTTAATAACTGAGTTGTTTCTCGGTATAAATGTATAGTATATCACTTAATGACAGTTTCACTAACAAGAACTGTTTTTATAATATACTACATAAAGAACAGAAAATCAGCAGTGAGTCTGAAGACTTATAACACTAAAAACTCGTGGTGGGCACAGCACAGATAGCCCATTGTGTAGCTTTGCACTTAACAACAAATAAAAGAAAATAATTGAAACAGATATTTATCTAATAAAATACGGGCCCGGTAGGTGGCCAGGTGGTTAGGGGGCGCTCGACTCGCAATCTGAGGTTCGCGGGTTCGAATCCCCGTCCCACCAAACACGCTCGCCCTTTTAGCCGTGGGGGCGTTACAATGTGACGGTCAATCCA
>NW_013678104.1:2245-8131 GCF_000517525.1 Limulus polyphemus | reverse complement strand
GTCCTGTGTTATTGTTACCATAGGTAGTGAATACCCTTTCTACACAATCACAGAACCCTGTAAGTCCTGTGTTATTGTTACCATAGGTAGTGAATACCCTTTCTACACAATCACAGAACCCTGTAAGTCCTGTGTTATTGTTACCATAGGTAGTGAATACCCTTTCTACACAATCACAGAACCCTGTAAGTCCTGTGTTATTGTTACCATAGGTAGTGAATACCCTTTCTACACCATCACAGAACCCTGTAAGTACTCTGTTATTGTTACCATAGGTAGTGAATACCATTTCTACACCATCACAGAACCCTGTATGTCCCGTCTTTTAGAAATCTTGATGTTCTATTTTTTTTCTATACGAACGTAAAAACAGAATTTTTATTTGTAATTAAATAATCAGAATCATCTGAACAGAAACGGGAATATTTCAATTTTTATTCGAGTAAAGAATTTCCTGTTCCTGTTAAAAGGTGTGACAGAAAAATCTTGAATAACAACTTGTGATACAGCTCTAAGAATAACAAAGAAAGCATGCAACATAACAGGATTATTACGTAATCATGGACATCCGTGAGGTTTAGTGACGTAAAAAATAAACCTCAACGACCGGTTGTTCCCGTTTCTGATTAACCTTCAGTTTATAAGTAATCTAGTATTGTTGGCAAAGGTCAATAAGGTTGAAATAATGTACTCTGATATTGTTAATATGATCAGTTTTTAAGCATCTGTGTGTGTGTGTATCGATATATACAGATATAAAGTCCCTCGCCTGTATGTATGTGTTTATGTTAGAATTGAGTTAATTATATGTTAAAGTAACTAGTGACATGGAAAAAGACTGCTTTAAATTGGCTATTTATAAAACACTACTTTAAATTGGTTATTTACAAAACACTGTTTTAAATTGGTTATTTATAAAACACTGTTTTAAATTGGTTATTTACAAAACACTTTTAAATTGGTTATTTACAAAATTGTTTTAAATTGGTTACTAACAAAACACTGTTTTAAATTGGTTACTAACAAAACACTGTTTTAAATTGGTTATTTACAAAATACTGTTTTAAATTGGTTATTTACAAAACACTTTTAAATTGGTTATCTACAAAACTGTTTTAAATTGGTTACTAACAAAGCACTGTTTTAAATTGGTTATCTACAAAACTGTTTTAAATTGGTTATTTACAAAACACTGTTTTAAATTGGTTATTTACAAAACACTGTTTTAAATTGGTTATTTACAAAACACTGTTTAAATTGGTTATTTACAAAACACTGTTTTAAATTGGTTATTTACAAAACACTGTTTTAAATTGGTTATTTACAAAACAGTTTTAAATTGGTTATTTATAAAACACTGGTTTAAATTGTTATTTACAAAACACTGGTTTAAATTTGCCCTTTCCCCTGAACGTGAAGACCGAGATAACGCTGTTAGTTTTATTTTCCTTCGACATAGTCGAGTAGATTATTTCTCTGATCGTTTGTCGGTTACCTGCTCGGTTCGCTGTTGTTTTTATGTGTGATTTGTTTGTCTCGGAAATAAGCGAAAAGCTGCACAAAGGTTATCTCCATTAGTCGTCCCTAATGTTGAAGTGATAGGCTAGAGTGAAAGTAGCTAGTCAACAACACCCACCGCCAACTCTTGGGCTACTCTATCGAATAATAGGATTGGATAGCTACTCTACGTGGAATCTCAATAAATATGTTCTACTTCTAAATACATTAATAAAATGCAACAAAAACCAAATGTGATTTTCGGATACTGGGCTATTTACTTTATCCACAGAGGGGAATCGACCCCCTGATTGTAGCGTTGCAAATCCGAAGACTTACCACTCCCCCACCGGGGGAACTTAAAAATGGATTTGATAAAAAAAAAAAAACATGAAGTAATCAAATACAAAACAGACATTTAACGTAGGAATAGTTAATTAATGTGTGTCTTGTTCTCGGTAGAAGTAAGAAAATACTAGTTTTACTGTACAGCTAAATGATGATGGGTTCTGTTTATCTGAGGTGCAAATGTTGGAGTTTTCGAGATTGTAAACTAATTTAAAGTAGTGTAGATATATGAAGATAAGAAAACAATAACACCGAAAAGTGATCTTAAGCACATACATTAATTTCTTCCGATTCGTTCATGCTTTCATTGCATGTGTTTGGAATGATCTTTTTGTCTTTTTTTTTTCATTTCGTTTGTTCAAAAATTTGGGAGGATTTTATTTCTTAATTTTTTTACGATAACCTTCAGCCAGACTATGTGGTGAAAAAGCACCTGCTACATTCCGGAAACTAGAAACGTTAACAAAGTTATGAACTTTGATATTTCAAGTTGATAAAGGTTTACTAAAAGTGTAACTTGAATCACGTGAATGGAATTTTGTGTACAATATCTTGATGGAAAAAAAAACGCACATTTGTCGATCTAACAGAAACGAAACTGCTTTCCTGGTCACGTAACGTTACTGAAAGCACCAACGGCCTGTGTAATGAAGAAAATAATAAAAAAAAACACTATTTAATTCTGCAACTCCTAGTTAATTTTAAATTTCCATATAAAATATGCATCTGTATTATACATGTACAATCGAATGTATAATTAAATCTGGTATCTCTTCAGTGGGCCTTCTGGAGCAAATATTACGTGTACATCTTCTTGTGGTAACATGAAAATATTCAGTTTTACCTATAGAAATGTGTTTTTGTATTTGGAAACACGCATGTTTTAAAATGGTTTTGGCAGGCTAGGTAGTACAAATGTTGATTTTTTTTAGCAAAGTGTTTTTGTCCGGGTGAGGATTCATTGAAGATTTGATACGAAGATTTCTTTAAGAAGTGACGTTATGTAACCAACTTTTCACATTTAGGATGATTTACGTATGTAAATGTTTAATTTATTTCTTTGAGAAACAGTAAAATGTATTTCGATCTGAAAGTGTGCAGTGTTGTATTATACCCTGCATTACTTTATACTGATCGTAAGGCTTAACGTATGTAAATACGGGTTTCTAGTCAGATATCTGCGCAGTTAGTTGACGTGGAAAACATAATATGACTCTCAAAAAATGTTTAGTTTATATGTTCTTTACTTGTTTGTAATTAAGCACAAAGCTACACAACGGGCTATCTGTGCTCTGCCCACCACGGGTATCGAAACCCGGATTCTAGCGTTGTAAGTCCGCAGGCATATCGCTGTGCTACTGGGGGGGGGGGGCTCTTTACTTGTACAAAGTGGTGAGACAAAATAATAGAAACACCCAGTGCACGTGGTTTATTAACGTGTGGTCCCACCGGATGTTTACGTGGCTTATTAACGTGTGGTCCCACCGGGTGTTTACGTGGCTTATTAACGTGTGGTCCCACCGGGAGTTTACATGGCTTATTAACGTGTGGTCCCACCGGGTGTTTACGTGGCTTATTAACGTGTGGTCCCACCGGGTGTTTACGTGGCTTATTAACGTCCCACCTTTAGCTGTTAGAACTTCTTTATAATATGACATCTACAAGTTTCTTCAAGGTGCGCTGAAGGATGTGATTCCATTCCTCGATTGTTTGTTTGTTTGTTTTGAATTTCGCGCAAAGCTACACGAGGGCTATCTGCGCTAGCCGTCCCTAATTTAGCAGTGTAAGACTAGAGGGAAGGCAGCTAGTCATCACCGCCAACTCTTGGGCTACTCTTTTACCAACGAATAGTGGGATTGACCGTCACATTATAACGCCCCCCACGGCTGAAAGGGCGAGCATGTTTGGTGTGATGGGGATTCGAACCCGCGACCCTCAGAGTACGAAGCATTCCTCGAGGACATAACTTAAATCAAAATAGTCTCGTTCTCTCATGATAACCTTCCAATTACTGTAACCTACATCTGATGAAACTTATGGGATAATCGCCATGTTGTAATAATTTATGATACTGTTTATCTAAATCGTCCACTAATCGTTCTTGTACAGACTAATCTCTTTGAATGTAATCTAAGCGACACTTCTTTCTCATGTTTTCTGGTAACTAACTGGTAATTGGGTTTATATATATGTTTAAATAATACAGATCAACAGGTAATTAGAACAGCAAATTAATCAGGGAGCTGAAGATCTAACCTATTTAACATCTACATTTCAACGTAAAGTATAACATGAAACGGTACCACTTGAAAACTTCGGTGACTTCAGGACTTATTCATCTAAACACAGCACCACTCAACACACATGGTCTACTTAATATTCATAAACAGTTAAATGTTTGGAGCATCCTTTGTCAAGGAGGGTTGTAGTGACAGTACATCATAGCATCAATCAACACACATGGTCTACTTAATATTCATAAACAGTTAAATGTTTGGAGCATCCTTTGTCAAGGAGGGTTGTAGTGACAGTACATCATAGCATCACTCAACACAAACAGTTAAATGTTTGGAGCATCCTTTGTCAAGGAGTGGGTTGTAGTGACAGTACATCATAGCATCACTCAACACGTATGGTCTACTTAATATTCATAAACAGTTAAATGTTTGGAGCATCCTTTGTCAAGGAGGGTTGTAGTGACAGTACATCATAGCATCACTCAACACACATGGTCTACTTAATATTCGTAAACAGTTAAATGTTTTGAGCATCCTTTTGTCAAGGAGTGGGTTGTAGTGACAGTACATCATAGCATCACTCAACACACATGGTCTACTTAATATTCATAAACAGTTAAATGTATGGAGCCTTCTTTGTCAAAGAGGGGGTTGTAGTGACAGTACATCATAGCATCACTCAACACACATGGTCTACTTAATATTCGTAAACAGTTAAATGTTTTGAGCATCCTTTTGTCAAGGAGGAGGTTGTAGTGACAGTACATCATAGCATCACTCAACACACATGGTCTACTTAATATTCATAAACAGTTAAATGTATGGAGCCTTCTTTGTCAAAGAGGGGGTTGTAGTGACAGTACATCATAGCATCACTCAACACACATGGTCTACTTAATATTCGTAAACAGTTAAATGTTTTGAGCATCCTTTTGTCAAGGAGTGGGTTGTAGTGACAGTACATCATAGCATCACTCAACACACATGGTCTACTTAATATTCATAAACAGTTAAATGTTTGGAGCATCCTTTGTCAAGGAGGGTTGTAGTGACAGTACATCATAGCATCACTCAACACACATGGTCTACTTAATATTCATAAACAGTTAAATGTTTGGAGCATCCTTTGTCAAGGAGTGGGTTGTAGTGACAGTACATCATAGCATTACTCAACACACATGGTCTACTTAATATTCACAAAGAATTCAATGTCCATTTTCAAGGGGGTTGTAGTAATATGTTTCCTTCTATCTTCTTAGCAGGTCTCTACAACCCTCTGTAACATTGAAACACTCGCTAAAAAAGGAATATAAAGAAGATTAAGATCAAGAGTAAACTGGAAAAATATTAGAGAATTACAACCATATTCTTTTACGTAAGAGGACTCTTTACAAACATACGAAGGATCTGTCAACTGAAAACAATGCGGTCGTGGTTAGTACACACCAAACCAGTGGAGAAGGAAAACGCCATTTACAACATTCCCAATGAATGTGAATTCATGTACTACATTGGAGAGACAAAAACGGCAAAAAAATACATGATAGTCATACTAGAACCGGTTAAATCAACCTGCTTGCAATAGCCCATCGTGTCAGACCACATGAGAAACTTGAATGATATGAAAGTATTAGGATATGAACCACGTATGATTGCAATAGCCCATCGTGTCAGACCACATGATAAACTAGAATGATATGAAAGTATTAGGATATGAACCACGTATGATTGCAATAGCTCATCGTGTCAGACCACATGATAAACTTGAATGATATGAAAGTATTAGGATATGAACCACGTATGA
>NW_013678104.1:0-1496 GCF_000517525.1 Limulus polyphemus | reverse complement strand
ATATGAAAGTATTAGGATATGAACCACGTATGATTGCAATAGCCCATCGTGTCAGACCACATGATAAACTTGAATGATATGAAAGTATTAGGATATGAACCAGGTATGAGTAAAAGAAACCTTTTAAACCCACCAAGCTGGTACCACAGTCAACATTGAACGGATGTCAAGCAGTTTGAAAATGAAACAGGCATTCATGTCATTTCATGCGAAGACATATCAGAGACGCAGTATCTATGGGTTTATGCGATCGGATGTTTGAAACAGTTGTTGGAAAACCGTTCTCTGCATAAAATAAATGGATTATGTAAACCTGTCAGAGAGGCATGGCGTGCTTTTAACATTACGGCCTTACGATGGAGCCTTTTGTAATTGAAACTAACGCTGTAGGGCTATTGTCAATATGCATGACCGTCAGAAAGAGCATGGCCGGACGTGGCGACATGAAATGTAATAACATGACGAGATTCCAAAATCGTTTTCATACAACGTAGAACTTTTAAAGATCAATAAATGAGTCTAAAAAACAGTTAATGTGAAAAGGACATTTACCCTTCACCTTTCACACCGTTTTAGTACATTCATTTCTTGGTATAATGTATTTTGTTCCGTTGATATCATTGTGACGTCATTTCCTGGTATGATATCTTATGTCCCGTTATTATCCTTGTGACGTTATTTCCTGGTACCTTATCTTATGTCCTGTTGATATCATTTGTGACGTCATTTCCTGGTCTGATATCTTATGTCCCGTTTTTATCCTTGTGACGTTATTTCCTGGTACCTTATCTTATGTCCCGTTGATATCATTTGTGACGTCATTTCCTGGTATGATATCTTTTGTCCCGTTATTATCCTTGTGGCGTTATTTCCTGGTACCTTATCTTATGTCCCGTTGTTATCCGTGTGACACATGTTTGGAAGTATTGATAATCAATGTTTTTGAGGTGCCTATTTCACTTAAACAGAATGTATGATAATAAAGAATGTATCACAAACATCACTAAATGTATGTACATTCACTTTAAACTCAATTATGTAATTCTAAATGTTTTCAACATTATCACGACATGCTAGTGTCGTGCTCGTTTAACAGCTAGTATAATCATAACGACAGGTAAAATAAAGATACTTTCATCATTTGATAAGTTAGGAGAATCTATTAGCTAATCACCAAACGAGATTGTTCATCCACGGGACACCCGTGGATAGAAGAAAATGGAAGTGTCCAAATCAAATGTACGTAAGCGTGTTAAGGTTTTTGTTTGTTTAATTTCGAGCAAAGCTACTTGAGATTGCCAGTCGAGTGCTCTAACCACCAGGCTAGAAGAGATTATTTGTAATTAAGCACAAAGCTACACAATGGGCTATCTTTGCTCTGCTCATCACGGGTATCGAACCGGTTTCTAGCTACACAATGGGCTATCTTTGCTCTGCTCATCACGGGTATCGAACCGGTTTCTAGCTACACAATGGGCTATCTTTGCTCTGCTCAT
>NW_013678103.1:10887-11908 GCF_000517525.1 Limulus polyphemus | reverse complement strand
GGATGGGGGCGCGAATTCGCGCCCCACAGATTGCGAGTCGAGCGTCTTACCCACCTGGTCATGCCGGGTCTTATTTTCATAAGTCATTAATAACAAAAAAGTAATTTATTAATTTGGAATATAATGAATTTTTGTGGAAACAAGGAAGCACATAAAAAAACTTAGTTTCCTCTTAGCATTTCACTAAATTTGTAATCCAGAGTCCCAAAAACTCACTACAGGAATTATTACATGGTACTTTAAATAAAATGTGTACTTCCAAAAATTAAATTGCACTATATAAGCTGAATTCTATTATACCACTTTGAGTTATGTGCATGAGCTTTGATTTGAATGTACCAATAACAAATTACACTGTTTTCTAAATATGACTATAAAAGTTTACATTTTAGTCAGATTACAGAGCTATGCTTAAAAGGCACTACAGTGAAAATTTTAAAACAAGCTTCTTGCATTTGAACCTCCTAACCTTCTTCTTTAATCATAAACAAAGGTATAAATACACACGTATCACAGGCAAATTACACTTACCTTATCTTCCACAGTATGCTTCAAGTGTTTGGCTGTTTCTGTTACAGTTTTGCCTGCTTTATTGGCCACAGAAAATAAAAAATCTAGAAAATAAAAAAAAGTGTAACAATGAACTAATAGAAATTTGTATTAGCTTTGATTAACAATTTGTTTAACAAAAAAAACAACAAAGAAGTCTTGATTGGGAAATTAAAACTTGGGAGAATTATCCCCAAGAATAAAAGAAACTGGAGAAGAAAGAATAATAAACCAGATGAAAAACTATGGATAAGACCAGATGATAGTACTTTAAAAACCCATAGAATTTTAATTAGAACCCATAGAACTAATACAGGATGGAGGAGATACTATGAGATTATTGGAAGAAGACTGAATGGTCAGATTAATAAAAGGATATATGACAAGACAATAACATTAAGGTAGGTTTCTGTCACCTTATCATGAGATAAAATATTCATTCTCTAGTAACTTAAAGTAAAACTTATTGTAC
>NW_013678103.1:2278-10077 GCF_000517525.1 Limulus polyphemus | reverse complement strand
ATAACATGTACAAAATAATGACTAACTATATATCCTTTATTATGTTCTTCTCCTCTATTTATAACAACTGAAGGACACATACCGTGTACAAAATAATGACTAACTATATATCCTTTATTATGTTCTTCTCCTCTGTTTATAACAACTGAAGGACACATACTGTGTACAAAATAATGACTAACTATATATCCTTTATTATGTTCTTCTCCTCTATTTATAACAACTGAAGGACACATACTGTGTACAAAATAATGACTAACTATATATCCTTTATTATGTTCTTCTCCTCTATTTATAACAACTGAAGGATATATGTTGTTAAATTTATTATCACTTTCTGCAGTGAAGATACACCTTAAGTATCCATGTGTTTGATCACCTCTAAATAGCTGTATTCTTGATTCCAAGACCTGTGCTAACCTGTACCTACTTGTAATTTCAATAATCACTGTTATACTTAGTATTTGTATGATTTCTAACCAATCTCATGAAGCAATGCTTACTTTAATTACAAAAATTCAGTAGTTTTAGTAATCTTGTGAAAATTTATATGAAGACACCCATGGAATGGTAATAGAATTTCCACCTTTTTGCAGGTTTTATACTATGATGTGTATATGATAAAAGTTTAAAAGTATTAAAAGTTTAGATTTAAAAAAGTAACAATTTTAACTCATTGTACCTGAAGATCTCTTTCATATTAAATAAAGAATAGTTCAAAAATGTCTTTCAAAAACCAAAAACAAGGTGAAAATAGGAAGATTAGCTTTGTGAAAATGATCAATTAGTTGTATGCAATCAATTAATGAGCCTAATGATTAGTCAATTAGTAGATTGCACCAATTGTCACTTTTTCAGAGAGTTCTAAAAAAAAAATTATCTGTTAACATCTCATGTTCAGGATTTTCATTAAGTTTAAAACTGAAAAGTATCAAATCTTTTACAATTTACTTCCAAAGGTTTAGGAGGCAAGTGTGATATGACTAGAGGGGGGGGTTACCCTTAATACAAATAAAGACGTATCTGGCCAAGCCTATGATTTGTTTTAACATTACACTTAGCTATCTTGTCCCATTGTTTGTATGAATTGATGTTAGATCAGAATTGTTTGCATAAATATATGGATTTTTTTTGTTTTGTCAGCTACCAAAAAAGGGGATTTAGTTGTTCAGCAGGGGCCAATGTTTGATTTTATTAACATCATACTTGATCAATTTTTGGTAGTTTCCAAAACAAGATGCAAAATGTACTCTATGTAAATAACAATCCCATTCCTTACCAATCACAAAATTATAAGAAAAAGTGTTGGTTCAGTATGACATCATCCACTCTTCAGCTGCAAATAAAGGAGGGAAAGGCAACTAATGTGAAGAAACGTTATCAAATAATCATTCAATATCTTGGACGTCCCTTCATGAATATGAGTTACACAAAACCAAAGTGACAGTTGGAATTCTTGTGCCCCAAGACATGAAAAAATCAGACTGAACCTCTTGTAAATGTTTTCATATCTTTAAAAAATTTCAATAAAGATGTTGTATCCTCTTTATAAAGGTAATGTTTTCTTAATGAAACCCTTGCATGTTCACATTAATGTAGAAGAGAGAAAATGACAACTGTTTCATCTACGCAAGTAAATTCATCAAGGACCTAACTATGACTTTTACAGTCTGTTACAAAGCTTGTATACAACAGAGCAGATAGAGGTAACAATACAAATTTTACTTCTAGGAGTGTTCTAGTCTAAGTATCCTGTAAAGCCAAAACTCTAATTTTAATTTTTATGTAAAATAAATGAACAATCAAGTCTAAAAGATTATACAAAAACTATATATTGTGCATCCTTATAAGATTTATTAATGTAATTATGAAACATGAAATACAGTGATGTCCAGTTAGATAAATTTAACACACTTCCTCTATGTAATATCCAATACAAAAATTACAAATTTAGCAAACATTACCGAACTTCGAAGAAACACACCTGTTAGCTGATCTACTGTATACAGATAACAACTGTACATATATAATACATATCCGCTGCCAACAATCAAGCTTATAAGCACACTAATTGCTTGTACAAATTAGTTTATATATTATACATGTATATTAAAAGATACATGTTAAAACAGCTAAATAACTTTCACAAAAATTTCACATATTGAAAACTTGTAAAATACATACCTAAGAGCATGAAAAACTTGAGAAAAAAAAATTTTTTTTAAACATATTGCTATAGCTAAGAGGGAGGGGATAAGATTACATTGTACATAAGACACTGGAAATGTTCTGAATTTATCATTGGTGAGAATAGAAAGATGCATGCACACACACATGTATAATAAACTTAAACTATAAGTCTAAAAGGAAAATTTCTAGAAAGCAGAATTCCTGGCCCTAAGATTTCTTTTAAAACCTTGAAGAAACTTTAATACCAGATACAAACTGGAAGTAATAAATTAATTGCACAAAACAGTAAAGCCATATTCAATCAGTAATAATGATCAGATATTTACTGTAATATAGTACAGTTTACATATTGCATAGCATACTAGTAAAGAAAGGGAAAAACAGCAACTATCATGTCAACTGTGTAGGTTCATTTTTTTAAACTTTTTATTAGTTATTCATTGGTATACAAATAAACTCATGTTTATATCAACTCTTAAAAGTGTTTGGTTTATTCACAACACTTGTGACAAGGAGGGTTAAATTCTTTATAGCAACAGAAAAAGGCAAAAGAAAAAAATGCTAGCACCACTCAATATGAATACCACTGACGTGTGTACAAAAAATACAATATGCATGGAATCATTATGTATGAGAATGAAAGCAGCTTGGATAAAGGTGGAGACAAGTAACAATGGGGGTTCCTGTTTAATGGATTTTTTCCAATCTACAAAAGGAGAAAGGTACATTCTTTCAATCAGGACTAAAAGGTTTTAGATGGGACACTTGAAACAGATGTGATAAGAGATCAAGTACTAGAAAATTTTACTTTCAAATGACTGCATGAGAAACTGTTACAGTAAGAAGGCTTAACATCAGAATTCATCTATTGCAGTAGCTCAAATATTTTAATTTGTGCAGACAGAATCAAAAGTGCTATCAGCCGTGCATGGTGGAGCAAAAGACGTATAGGTCTATTATACAAGACAATCCTGCAGAACAAGCAATTACGATGTTAAATATAAACGACTCATGTAAGAGACAAGAAATATGGAAAGAGTGGAAGCAAACAGTGATATGCCATATTGTTGAGGATTTTCAACACACACATACACACAAGGTAAATATGGAGCAAGAAATACTAAACTGTATTGTAACAAGTATCAAGCTTGTAGAAAGAAAGTTAGAAGTGAACAAGAAACAGAAAAAAATACACACAAGATTAAACACGCAGGTAAACCTGTAGGATTTGTCTAAGTCTATTTCAGACACTGCTTCAGGTTCTGAAGAATTTGTCTACTAATTAATTTAGAAGAAAAAGATTCTGTGACAATTTATGGGCAAAAGCTCAAAATGATAACTGACATAGAAAGTAAAAGAAAATATCAGTGATGAATTTTTAAAAAAAAATTTTCTCAAGTTGAACAACTCAACTGTTGCCAACAAAGAATATTTTTTTTGCATGTACTCATATAACATCACTACATTGCTTGGGATATTTCAAAAGAGGTTTGATTTGGAAGATTAATGTTGTGTATGACAATGAATGTGTGATCATAGGAAATGATAATGTTTCGCTTGGCAGAAAGACCAGTTTTCACCCACACATACTGAACATCAGAAATGACAAAAAAAATAGTAATTTACTTGTCATTAGTATTAGACTTATTACATTTTTAACATACAATTATATATCTAGTCTATTATGAACTTTTAAGAATTAGAAGAGTGTATGGTAATAGTATTTCATCCACACTATGTTCTCCATATCAAATACCAAGGATAAGGTTAACTTAATCCAAAGCTCATCAGGCCAGCTGAGACACAACAAATACAGTAGTAGTCAGAATGTTATTTATATAAGCCAATTGTTATGATGTAAGTACCTTTTTTAAGCTGGCAAAGCATGATTATAATCAATTTATTTGTCATCGAACATTAGTATAAAGCCTATTATATGTTTCAACATTTCACTTTATACCTAGTCCCTGATAGATTCTGAGGTAAAGTTGATTGAGCCTGGTAACCCCAAACTACTAAAGTTGCAATTACAGCTAAGCTGGTCAAACCAATACCTACTGGGAAAACAATGGTCAGATAATCTATTGCTGGGGTAAATCTGATCTGGCAGAACTTGCTGGTATGAAATTCATCAAATCAACTGCTGAAATAAACCTGGTCAGACCAGCAACTCTCTCAGTTTCTAATCATTGCTGATAACAAGCAATAACTGGAATTCCTAGTAAGCATAGAATGAGTTGCCATCAGAAGTAGTTGAAAACAGTACAAATGTTTAAGAGAGAAATCAATAATTTCCTGAAATATAAAGTGTGTGGTTAAGCTTGGTGTCTAAACATCTACATCCAATAAACAACAAAAAAACCTCTCATTTACCTAAAGATTAATATAACTACACTAAGCCTAGCCTGTAATAAGTAATAAGGCATAAAAAATATTTAATCCTAGCCTATCTAACTGAAATACAATAAATTAACTATTCTAAACTCTAAATAACAACAAAATAATGCTTATCATTTCCAGTCGAACATTATATTCTACTACTAGTAGTAACTTCTTGGTCCTTTACTTGATAAATAAATAGTAAATTGGCCAATAAATTCTTATAATTATACAGATGCTTTGCTGCCTAAACCAGTACTGTGTCTGTTGTATTCCAGCTGGCCTGAAAGGCCTTGGTACTGAGCAAAAGACTTCATCTGCAGTGGATAAGGTAGATATAATGTGGTTGACATAATTATAACATATTCTTCGCTACTTTCACTAGTAAGTTCTTAGAATAATCATGTTTCCAAAATTTAGCAACCCATGTGCATGATTCAATTCCTACAAGAAAGATGTGTGCTGGAAAAATAGAAAGATTAACAGAATATTAATTGTCCTTCAAGCTGTGATCAGGGTTCAATTCTTGGCTAGTTTTCTCCAATGACCAAAAGAATTAAACGAGACTTTAATTGATGTTCAAAATTGTTAGGGTTAAAGACATCTTTCAATGAATGGATGATCTGCAAGTGGTGGATTAAAATGGTTAGAAATACAAATTCAAATATTAGTAATATTTGAATTTGTATTTCTAACCATTTAATACGGTTTAAGCTCTAAGTAGACAATCATCAGAATACATATATATAATTTATTTTTGTTTTTTTAGAGTTAAGTATACATTTCTCATATAATCTTCCTGCTGCTTTTCATATAGTTAATTTTTGTTTAACATTGTTATTTAAGTGTAAGGGTGAGACTATCAATATGGAATTCATACTGCTTAAATCAACATAGAAAAAAATTTAATAGTGGATAACTAATTTAATTACAAAATGCTTTAAACAGTTGTTGCACTACTACAGTCTACTGATAGTTAACAACATAATGGCGATATTAAAGATTACCATTACAGTTCTGGAAGCCTAAGTAAATTATATTTTGATTTGAAATAAATTCCCATTCTCCACCAATTTATTAATTACCAAAAATAAGTTACTTGATTACATGATGTGTGAATTTTTTGTGGTAGAATTATAACTCTAAAAAACACTATTTCATTTCAGAGGTTGGTACTAATGTTTTTAACTAATTAAATAGTGACCAATAAGTCAAAAGCCTCATTGAGTCATGACTACAAATAAGTGTAGGACAAAAATCATGACCAGTGTCTCTTATATTTAGACTAACACTAAACATAATAGCCAAAATGGTAGGAATATTGAACAAGGATTTTTTCTTTTTGTTGAAATAGTTCTGCTATTTACATCAGATGAACAATGCAAAACTTAACACTTCAAACTGCATATTAAAAGTAACCCTAAAAATAAGTTTTGTAGTGAAGAATGTAGATACAAATGAATTTTGTGTCACGATACATTATAAAGAAAGAAAAATGACTGATTTTCTTTCCCAAAGAAATTTTCCTCAAATATCCTCATAATTTTGTGATTTTGCTTTCATAAACTGTGTCAATGTAGATGACAGACATAAATTTAATACTTCACTGGGCATGATTTGGATAAAGTACTAATCGACAAAACTACATACTTCCAAGTAATTTTGCTGATTCAATTGCCTTTTGGGATACCTCCTCTACGTCAACACCAACAGCTTTGGTATATTCTATCAGATTTTTTCTCGTGTTTCCTTCATCGCTTTCTTGCTTGGTATCAGCTGAAACACAACTATCCTGTTGTATTACCAAAGAATTAATGTTACTGTCATCAGTCTGGATTTTGTCTGATCTCTCATTGGGAAGCTGGGAAGCTTCTTTCTTCTGCTGGGTAACAGAAGTATCGTAGTTTGCATTAACATTTTCATAGTGTGCTGTGGTCAATCCAGTTTCATTTTTTTGTGTATTGCCAACTTCAAGATTAGAATTATCAATCTCGGGGCTTGGTCCTTCAACAACGTCACCTTTATGTTTTACTTTTACGTTTTCCCCGTCTCCTTCACGACCGTCTCTATTTTTTAAATTGATGCCATTATTCCAAATGTTTGAAATAAAATTCATGGCTCTAATTACTGCGTGACATACGGATATAACCAAAGTATATTATAATTTTAAACAGTCCAACTTAAACTTTTAAAATTCAATGTTATTGTAAGAACTATAGTCTACAAAGTTTAACTACGTTCTTCCTTATTATCTAAACTTATAAGCGCCCTCTGTTCAGTTCCTCTTAAATTTCTATACCATAATCCACAGTATATTTTATTAATATAATTTATATTTAACAAAGGCATACATTCGATTTGTACAACGAATTAAGCATGTAGTTCTTGAAGAAATTTAATCTTCTTGCAACACTATTTTACTGAATTAAAATTAATAACGTTAACATACTAATAATAAATCAAAAGAGGTTGTTCTTAAGCTCTATAAACATATAAATGTTTTCCTCAATTTGTTAAGGTGGATGTTTCATGTTCATCGAGTATTCTTAGAAATTTTCGCAAATATACGTTTCTAGCTGTATGTGTAATTTTAACAATAGAATTTTAGACATGGAATGTCAACAAATTACTTCGACCTAGTTACCTGTTATATATATGTATGTTACAGATTTCTTTTCACCAAAAGTAAAATTAAAAATATCATTTGTGATGTAGAAGCCTATTGAGTTCCTTGATTTGCCGCACTCTCTGCTGAGACCTACACTTTCGTTTATTCAAAACTTATAAGCACAGATTGTGTCAGCAAACCACAGAAATACAATTAGGCCTCTCATATAAGACTTTGGGGTTTTTTAGTCATTTTTAATTCAACACATATTGACCTAAATTAATTTAGGTGTGTGAATATTATAATGGTACTGCGCCTATAATATTGCTCTGGGTCATTCCCTTCTGGGGTCAAGTGCACTTTCGCGTAAGAAAAAATGCTGTACAAAACATGTTTGGTAAAGGCGGAGAATCATATCTTCTGTTAGAAGGTCAGGTGGTGCTTTTATACTGTATCTTCGCTGTTTTTCTGTTAGGATGAGTAGCGCATGCGTCCTGAAAGAGATGACGTTATTATATATATATATATTGTTGCGTCAGCAGTCACATGACTACAGTGACGCAACGTTTCTAGAATTATCATGTAATTTGGCGAATGCTCTAGTATTTACTAGTAGGGTAGG
>NW_013678103.1:0-1440 GCF_000517525.1 Limulus polyphemus | reverse complement strand
CTAATACAACGAGTATTTTCAATAGATATAGCCCTGCTTACCAGCTTATTGGTATCATTGGCAAATTTATAAATATCAAATTAATGTATAAAAAAATTTCCGAATTTGTTAATATAAATAATTTTTGTCCTAAAACATACATCTGAAGTCACATTTTCGCAATTGAAAGAAAATGATAATTTATAACCACTCTGTTTCCTATCATTACACCAGTTTGTCTATTCTTTAATGTTTCCTCCATATACATACACTTAATAGTCTAATGAGCAGTTTGAAATCTATTATCCGACAAATTATGTTCAAATAATAAATAACATAATGATGTGTATATGATAAAGAAGCACATATTAAACCCGTAAGGAAATTTTTCTTTGTTGTTGTTCGAGGGTGAGAACGATGGGCCAACTGATTTTCTGTGACCTTTCTATTTCTTATGTTCAAACTGACTAGTTTACGATTTTCTATAATCACCACGGTTCCAGCAATTTTTAACCAAGTAGTCCCCCAGTGGCACAACGGTACGTCTACGGACTTATAACGCTGGAAACCGGTTTTCGATACCCGTGGTGGGCCGATCACAAGTAGCCCATTGTGTGACTTTGCGCTTAACTACAAACAAGCAAGTAATGGGAAGAAGACCATTTAAACCAAGCGCTACACAGTGTTTGAAAATATCACTGGTGGCTGACATAAAGATGTGTAAAATAAAATGAATTAGATGCGTCGTTTTCATAACTAACCGAATATAAAACATACAAATTTAACTAATACTTCGAAAAGGACGAATCGAAAGGGTTGAATTTTTTTTTTCTTTTTTTAGAAAAGTACGTAAAGTTTGTTTGTTTTAGCCCAAAGCTATAAAATGGGCTATTCGCGCTCTGTCCACCAAAGGTTACCGAACTTTGGATTTTAGCGTTGTAGGTCCGTAAATTTAACGCTAACCCACTGTTGAAACAGTATGTAATGTAGTTTTGGTCTCGTGAGAGGGAAAACGAAGTTTATTAATGAATACCATGATGGTGGTTAGAACGATTTTTTTTTATTTACTGACGATAAAAGATTTGAAATATACTTACTTCTTCATTACCAAAGTTTGGAAACATGACATATAAAATAATTTAGTATTGTAACGTCTCTGGTCGTTTGTTAATTTCCAGTAAGAATTCTTTCCAAAGAACTTCAGCGATACAAGTCCTTTCTTAAATAAAACTAGTTTATTCTTTCTCAATATAACTTTGCAATACACTTAATTTCCGCAGTCACTTTAACTTAAACACACGCTATAATTCATAACGATTCACGCCCTTTACTTACGACTTGACTCGATTATCTGTCTCTATATCTCCCTATCTGCAATTATATCTACGCTTTACTTGCCGGGCTTATATACTAAAATAGAGGGCGCCTAGAAAAGACTAGAGTTGCTAGGAACAGTCATGA
>NW_013678102.1:6551-11971 GCF_000517525.1 Limulus polyphemus | reverse complement strand
AGACTTTAGTTGCATGTGGGTTTGTTACATTATCCATCTTTATACCGCCAGGTACCTTGTCAGACTTTAGTTGCATGTGGTTTTGTTACATTATCCATCTTTATACCGCCAGATACTTTGTCAGACTTTAGTTGCATGTGGTTTTGTTACATTATCCACTTTTATACCGACAGGTACCTTGTCAGAATGGTTTCTCGACTTTAGTTGCATGTGGTTTTGTTATAAAAAATACGCACACATTTCCTTTTTTAACAAATTGATCAGATAGAAATACTTGGAATTTGCCCATAAGCATAACCACAATTTTATCACCATGCTGTGTGTTTTAAATGTTTTTTTTTCATTTCATAGAAAGAGTATTTATATCCTGGGTTTAGTTAACTCAGCTTACGAATTTCAATATTATATTGACCAATTGAGCTTATTTAGTCTTGTATTAACCTAAGATGTAAATATTAATGATTGATTCTCTAGAGGTGGTCCAGGAACCTTATATAGAATATAAGATTTACTGGCAGCATCAGTTTCTAGAGAAGTATAACCAACATTTATAATTTTATTTTTCACATTATTTGCTATTAACGAATTATTTTCCAATTATTGTAATTTATTCTTCGTTACTGTATTAAAAGCATTAATACTTAAATTAATATTATTAACTGCTTCTTTGAAATTTCTTTCAAATTCACTTATATTATTTCTAATGTTTTATTAATATCTTCGAACTTTTTCCCTATTTTTTCTGAATTTTCTAGCTGCGGAATAGTGGCTTATAGAATGGCTCTGAATTTTTCATGTAAAAACGTTTTTAGCAGTGGCATAGCGGCTCATAAATTAGTTATATGATTTTCAAGCACAAACTAAAAGTTTTCTATACTTTCAATATCATCATTACTTAACGCAGTACTTCCCAATTTCGAATTACTACTTTCCCGGATTTTTTTTTTACAACAAGATCCACTAACTTTATCCATTATCTTTTTTACACCCCAAGCCTAACCCACCAGCTGCTCCACTAGCAATCGTTGTTGATAAAGGGATCAAAAATGGTTAAAAACCTTCGTTTCGTTTTAATTGTGGTTTTGATATTCTAATCCTCTTTGAATCTTTTATCTGTTTTTGTTTTACTTTTTGTTAAAACATTTTGATGATTAGGTATTTTGTGTCTATCCATTTGCATCCAAACAGCTTCTTGGTTCTTGTATGCTCTTTTTTTATTTATCTTTCTGACCATCACTTAAATAAATATTTGCTTTAAAAAACTTATTTATTATAGTGAACATTATTCGTTAATGAAAAATCTTCTGTAATTTTCATAGACATAATCATTTTTTATCATTCATTCTTTAAGTAATCCGTCTAATAAGTCAACGATTTGAATATATAAGACTTTTTAATAGCATTTACTCTATCAACTTAAGTTATTTTCTCTAATACATTGATTATACCCTTACAACTTCTTTATATAACTTTAGACATACATTTCAAGGATTTTAATTGTGCGATATATAGTTTGAAAAATCTATTGTCTCTTCATTAAGTGACCCCCAGTGGCACAGCAGTATGTCTCCGAACTTACAACCTTAGAAACCTGGTTTCGATACCAGTGGTGGGTAGAGCAGAGATAGCCCATTGTTAAGTTTTGTGTTAACTTCAAAACAAACTGCATTAATTCTTCGAATATATTTTACTCTTCTTGAAATGAATCTTTCTTTCCTGGATACCTATTTATTTGTATTTTTTAAAGCTTGCATTTGTTTTAGCTTTTTACTACTAAAACAATTGTTTAGTCTTCCTGCTTTTTCAAGCATTGCTTCAATAAAATCGGATGGTAATATAAGTTCTCGTTGCTCTAAAAATGGAACATCTAATCTTTCATTTAAATCCACCCTATATTTTGTTTTTGGTTATACAATTTCTATCTTAGGTTCTTCGTTTATAGTTTTTAATTTCCTCTAAATGAATAGCTAGTGATTCCATTTTTTTCTGCTATTGATTCTTTGAATCTTACTTTATTAAAAAATTTGGATTCCTTCTTCTTTCTTTGTTTTGTTTCTATAGTCGTTTTAATGTTTTAATGTCTTCTTTATCTTCGCCCCCAGTGGCACAGCGGTATGTCTGCGGACTTACAACGCTAGAAACCGGGTTTCGATACACGTGGTGGGCAGAGCACAAATAGCCCGTTGTGTAGCTTTGTGTTTAACTTCAAACAAACCCTTATCTTTACCACTGATCATTTATTTAGAGTTAAACACTTTAACTCATACAAGAATAGTTCAGCTTATAGTTAGCCAACTCACAGTTAAATAAACTATAAATATTAAAGATTACACAGAACCAAATCTTTTGATACCTAAACATCCACTTAGACTTTTAATTGTTGGTTGTGGAGAAACAAATCTATTGTTAAACCTAATCTATGATAATCTAAACAACGATAGTTTCCATAATCATAACCCATACTTATATATAAAATGTAGGAGAACAAAAATAGGTCAAATTAAAAGAGAACTTTACAATTTTGGTGAAATAGACGAAGATTTCTTACAATCTATCAACAAAAAATATTATCTATATTTAAAAACGCGAATGTCTCTCTCTCCCTCTCTGTGGGTCTGTTCCTTATGCACGGCCACATCTTTAAAGCTACAAACTCCAAACTCAGGGTACATATAGAACTTTGTGCGGAAAATAACATTTGCTATGTGTCCGCGGCCATAGAGGCCATTTAGTGTCTCAAATTGAGACCAAAGTGACCAATATTTGAATTTTTGACAAACAGGACGACCAATTGTTTTCAAATTGTTTTGGTAATGTGTGATCAAGAGGGCTATTATTTACGTTTCTTCTACGTGTGAGGACTTCTCCTAATCATTCTACCCGTGATCAGTTATGTTTTAAAACGATTTAAACACTTAGTGTAGCCCTCATTTGTGCTCTTTCCCTCCCTCTCTATTTCTTCTACACATAGATGCCTACTCTCTAACTACCCTTAACTGAAAAAAGGCTGGTGCTTCCTCTCGAACATGCGCGTAAATTCCCTCAACTAAATAGGCTTCCTTCAGCTATATCTTTTGTTTTGCTTGCGTGTACTCTCAGGAATCAGCGATACGATGACTTTACAAAAACGTTTGGTATCGGCAAATTTACATTTACGTTGTCTTGCAACGAGAAGAGAATAAATCAAATCGTCATTAAGTGAAACGATAATAAAGTAAGAATACACTGCAAACGACATTTGATTATACAGCAGAAATCAGGACACCAAAAGGTAAGGAATTTCGTTTTGTAAACTTGAAATGTTATGCAAACCACATGCAAGAAGCAGGAGCAATGTACCCGGTTTTGCTTTGATTATAACAGCTTTAGCAAATTTTTAGTTTTTGCGTAAATTGTTATTTTTACTGATTCTGATCAAAATATTGAGTTAGATAATGAAATAAATAAATAAAAATTAATACGGTTGATATAATCAAAACAAACCCGAGAAATTTTATATCCGAGCAATGCCGGGTACTCTGCTGGTAGAATTATAAAAGTATTAAAGAATGAAATATTATTGTCTAATAACTTAGAATAAAAATATTGTTGTCTTTGATGATTGTATAACTGAAAAAGAAACAATATAAAATAGTTTACTTTTTTCTCGGAGGAAGAAATAAAAATGCATCCATAATTTATTTATCACAGACTTATTATTCAATTCCAATTATCATCAAAAGGAACTGTAAATATTTCTAGTTTTTCAAACTTCAAGATAGATAAATAAAACAGACTATAAAAGAAACTATAGTAAATAGAAGACCATTTAGAAAAGAAAATATCTGTATATCGGAGAAGCTATAAATTCTATTCTTAGGAGCCAGTGTCATTGAAGTAACTGATAAGTATCTAACATATATGCTAGAAAAGAAGAATACAAAAGGTCTTATAACTTTTACAAAGAGAAGCTAACTTTATTTTAAAGTAAAAATATTACTGAAGAAGAAATTAATGTAAAGGCGAAAGATTTCGTTCACACATTAAAACACTTTTGTTCATTAAACAAGCAAAGTTAAATGTGTATAAATGAGAGGAGGTGATCTGGTTTTCTTGATAAATTTAATCTTTCTAAAATGTATTTACCCGGATTTCAATACTGTGGACCCTTTAATAAACTTTAAAAACGTCTAGACAGAAGTAACCCTGGTATTAACAGAGTGGATAAAGCAGGTAAGAAACATGATATTGCTTATAGTAAATCAAAAGCTACAAATGATAGACATATATCCAAGAGAAGATATCAATGCTATTAAAGATCCAACTTTACGTGAAAGAATTGCTAGAAAAATTAAAAAACATTATAAACTATAGAACGTTGAAAGTAATTTTTAAACAGACGAAACCGTAAAAAAATTCCAATTGATAAAGAAACAAAAGTCATTAATAATCAAACTTAATATTGTTTAATGAATAAAATATTCACTGGTTTATAATTGAAAGCGATGTTGAAATATTAACCAGAACTTTGAAAACTAAAATATGTAAATATTTTACTGCTTGTAATACAAATATATAGATTGATGTTTTAGATAAGATTAGAAAATTATAATAATTTATTTCATAGATTAATAAAGATGACTCCAGTTGAAGCCAGTAAAAATAAAAAATAAAGTATATAATATTATTTATAATCTATAAACAGTTCGTACTGCTAGATATAAAGTTGGTGGTAAGGTTAGAATTTTAAAATATAATGGAACATTCAAAGAAGGATACCCCCCGAAATTTATCAAGGAGGTGTTCATAACAACTTATAATACTAAAGATCTAAATGAGGAAAAAATTAGTGGAAGCTTCTGTAAGTTAGAATTAGTTAAATACGATAAGAAAGTTAAAGTTTATAAGATTGAAAATATAATTAGAGAAAGAGGGTGATAAAGTATTTGTAAAATGGTTAGGATTCTTTTTAATTCTTGGGTTTAATGTTGTAAATATTATCTGAGAGGGTATCTTCATTATTTTCCTAAATTGGTTTGAAATACTATTTTAGGTCTGTTCAGTTAACTGTAGATATGCTATGAAAACCATATAACATTCTTGTTAAATAAAACAATTTATATATATTATATATTAATTTGTTCAACCCACTCTCATTAGTAGAGAGAGAGTGTGTTAAAAAAAGTGGCAGGTCTTTGTCTGCCCCTTATATTTTTTAGCATTTGTTTATTTTTACTACTAACATTGACATGAATAGTTTGAGTAGAATTTTTTTTTTATTTTAAGACTTCGGCTGCATCTTCAGCTTTAAACCAGGATCATTATTTCCATCTAAAATAAAGCATGCAGACTTATTATTAAACAATAAGGCACCAGTTATGATATCTGAAAGTCCTTCCATTTATTTAAATATTTTTATTTATGTATAAAAAAAGTGTAGT
>NW_013678102.1:4725-5873 GCF_000517525.1 Limulus polyphemus | reverse complement strand
ATCATAATTTTTCCTGTATTTATTATTTGCTTTACTATATCTTTTACAACATTGTGATATAACTTCACGAATACCTTTCTTAAGCATTAAGATCAAACGAATCCATATAATCAAAAGGATAAACTCCTTTTTTATTACGAGATTGAGCTTATCTTCTGGAAAATACTTCTTTCTGTTTTTGAATTGTTCTTTTTTTGAAATTCTTTGAAAGTCTATCTAAACTACGTCATGAACTTAAACGAATATAAGAATGTTAGTTACATTTTACCGATTTTTTTACTAAATGAAATATATTTTTGTTGTTGTTTGGAACTAGATCAATTACTTTTTTTTATCCTTACCTACTTCTTTGATAAACATATCACTATCATATCTGTTCATATTATGAACTAACAGAGTACACGGCATTGCTCAGTAGAAACTAGCTTTAAATATCCTGAGCTGTTTTGATTAAATCAACCGTATTAATCGTTGTTTTCTTGCAAAAAATCAAAATTATTTCTTTATCTAATTAAATATTTTGATTAGAATAAGTCAGAACCAACTTTAGTTTATATTTTTATTTTCGAAACGTTTCGCACACAAAAATAACTATTTGTTTATAAATAAGTAGAAAGCTACACAATGGGGTAGGATGCCATGCCCGCCTCTCGGGTGTTGATACCCAGTTTTTAGCGTTATAAGTCGTCAGATTTACAACTGTGCCACTGGGTGCAACACGAAAGCTTGAAGGCAGAACTTAGCATGACATGTAATTGATGTTGTTGTTTTTTTTTAACAATTTTATCTCAAATACCTTTTTTCTTACTTACATATTAGAAGAAAGTAAGAGTCTGGTTGTTATAATTCATTACAATATATCAGTGCTTCAAATTTATTTTCTGTAAATTAAAATATAAAACTCCATTTTAACTCATGAGTTATGTAAAATGCAAGTGTCAATTCCTAAATGTGGAATATACACAGTTGCTACAAAAAGGACTGAATTATATAGGTATTATCCGTTACGAAACATATGCTCAAACAATTACTGAAAATATAATGAGCCAAAAACATTTTGAGATCAGAAAATCAGGTACACCTGATAATGACAAAACCTTGTCGAAACGTTGTACATTTGCTGTTATATTAAAGTTTTTCTTCATTAC
>NW_013678102.1:3884-4715 GCF_000517525.1 Limulus polyphemus | reverse complement strand
ATCTGAAAGTCCTTCCATTTATTTAAATATTTTTATTTATGTAATAAAAAAGTGTAGTTCAGCTTTATAGTTTAAAATATTCAACTTATAGTTATGGCTGCGTGCTACAACGTTATCACCGTGTTTAATTCTGATACGTCGTGAGTGTTTTTCCGATTCTACTATTTTCCAAATGTTTATTTCTTTTTGGATATCTTAAATTTCTTTAATAAATTTAATTTGCACTATAGAAGCATTTCTGTCATATAATTATCAATTACAGTAAAAAGATTAGTAATTGACTCATTATCATCACTCAGCTTAAGAGCAATAGTGTTAAATTTATATACTGCTTCCATTTATTAAAGAGTTATAACGAAGGGCATAATGCAAAAGTTTTAATACCATCTGGTGATACATATATCTTTTATAACCAATCAGGTTAATGTTTTCTTATTAACATGAATAGAATATATTTCATGCTTTTTACTTCTTATTAGATTCATAGTTTTCGATATTTTTCTGACCAAATAAATATTCTTTCTATTTACTGGTGTTATGGTTATATCTGAATGATAATATTTTACTTCGTTTGGATATTCTAAGTTTACTTCTCAAATATATCCTATTTCAGATAATCACTTACTTTCATTACATCAATATTGTATCACTTCATTTAAATCCTTCAGAGGGTAAATATTGATTCATTGTCCATCCGTATAGGTTATTACCATCTAGATGATCTAAATCGGTAGGTTCTTTATTACGATCATAATTTTTCCTGTATTTATTATTTGCTTTACTATATCTTTTACAACATTGTGATATAACTTCACGAATACCTTTCTTAAG
>NW_013678102.1:0-2863 GCF_000517525.1 Limulus polyphemus | reverse complement strand
TAGGACTAGGGGTAAGGCAGCTAGTCATCACAACCCAGCGCCAACTCTTGGGCTACTCTTTTACCAACGAATAGTGGGATTGACCGTCACATTATAACGTCCCCCCGTTTGGTGGGACGGGGACTCGAACCCGCGACCAGCAGAACGCTAGTCGGGCGCCCTAACCACCTGGCCATGCCAGACCCAATATCCACATAGTTGGCATAATGTACCTAACTCTACATACTTTTTTCACTCTGATGGTCGCAGTAAAATCATTTATATTAGACCAGGTCATTACAAAGAGCTTGAAGATTTAATTAGAATACTAAACAGACTAGACGAAATAGCCCATGAATTCGACACATATTGTGTATTTGACTACAATTTATTCACCAGAAAAACAAATGTCAATATGAAAGAAGGATCCTCTATATTATTTGATCCTGTATTATCTATACTACTCAGATTTGAGAATAATCGTATAATATAGCTCCACAAACTGTTAATATTTATGGTGGATTTTATTCACTCTATGTTTACTCAGATATTGTCAGTGATGCACATGTACCACTGTTACAAATAGTTCATGTTAAAGGTCAGGATGAAGATATGATTACTGAAACGTTTATGAAACTTCATTACAGACCTGTATCTAAAAAGAGATTTCAGACTATTGAGATAGATATAAAGGATGATATGGGTCGATGTATACAATTTGGACATGGGAGAGTCATCATTATGCTGCACTTGCGTCATCATGAGAATACCTTACCACCTAACTATAATGACCCAGTGGTTTACTACACGTATTGCAATTACCAGGTGGAAAAGGGATTACCATATTTTGCAAGTAGCCAATGGCAGCGAGGTCACGATTTGGGAAATGTCTTAAGCAAATTATTTTGTTCAGCTCTATCTTTTCTGAACAAAAGGAGCATAACCTTTAGGAAAACAAGCAGTTAAATCAGGTATAAATTTAGCATCAGGAGTGATACAAGGGAAACCTTTTGTTGATGCCAAAAAACAATATCTAAACGATGGGGCTCGAGAGTTGACGCAGATTGTTTTATCTGGCATTCAGTATAACTAAATCGAAGAAACAGAGAACATCAAACCCTGATATTTTTGACAAGTAATTGTGTCTCTTCTACCTCACGAAAAGTCTAAGCTAGCTTTATTTTCTCTTCCTCCTACACAAACAGTGATTGAAGAGGATCAGTGGAGAAAATATTATCCTCTCTCATCAGTGAACCCATAAAATTTTCTATATCAGGATCGAGAGAGGAATACATAGATCCAGCACAAACGCATCTACTTATGAAGGCAAAGATTGTTAAACGTGATGGGACAGACATAAAAATAGACGAAGAAAATTCTGCTCCTGTTAATCTGTTCCTTCATTCTCTATTTTCTCAAGCGGATGTACACCTGAATGGCAAACTAATGTCTTCGTCTCACAATCTCTTTGCCTATAAAGCCTTCATAGAAACACTATTGAGTTATAATGGAGACTAAGACTAGAGGGAAGGCAGCTAGTCATCACCACCCAGCGTCAACTCTTGGGCTACTCTTTTACCAACAAATAGTGGGATTGACCGTCACATTATATCACACATCTTCCGAGATATATTAAACTCAAGAGCTCTTGGGAAGTTTGATGATCTCGACTTTAATGATTGAGATAATGATGGAATCAAAGATACATAAATACCCGAGGTATTCAAATTGTTTGCAAATTCGGACATTCTTTTACAAAACAAGTTTTTGCCAAATGGTGTTAATCTAAAACTGCATCTCATATAAAGTAAAGATGCATTTTGTATTATGTCAAGTGAAGAATTATATTTCAACTTTATTCTACAAAACGTTTCTATATGTGTTAGAAAAGTCAAAATCAGTTCATTAGTCGTTCTGTAGCATAGAAAAAAAAAGCCTTTCAGAAAGGAATGCTAAATATCCTTTGAAGTATATTGAGTGCAAATCTTTTTTTTTTTAATTCCTCAAGGAAACTTACACGCATTTATTGATAATACATTTTTAGGTCAAGTACCTGTATATCTTATCAAAGGGTGTGTTGATAATGATGCATTTCATGGATCTTAGAAGAAAAATCCGTAGAATTTCAAACATTACAAAATCAATTTCGTGGCAATCAACGTGGATATAAGGCAGATTTCTGCTCGACCTCTACAACCTGATTTTGATGCTGATATGTATGCACGAAGCTATGGAACGGGAAAACAGTTTCAAGATCAAGGGATTGATATATGCATTTTATCTTACACCCGACCTATCAGCCTGGTGAAACAGGGAAACGTAAGAATAGAAATACGATTTAGTAAAAGCTCTACTTAACACTATAAACGTTCTTGCATATTCAGAAGTTCAGTCCATTTTAGAAATTGACCAGTCCAGAAACATCATCACCGATATCTAAGTAGCAATGAACACTGTAGAGATTTATTCAATACCTTCAGAATATTTGTTTACGAGAAAGAAACTTGGAGGTGTGTTTGCCAGCGATTATCTACCTACCTATGCAGAAAAACAACCATACATCATCTTGGATGTGTGTTTGCCAGCGATTATCTACCTACCTATGCAGAAAAACAACCATACATCATCTTGGAGTGTGTGTTTGCCAGCGATTATCTACCTACCTATGCAGAAAAACAACCATACATCATCTTGGAGGTGTGTTTGTCAGCGATTATCTACCTACCTATGCAGAAAAACAACCATACATCATCTTGGAGGTGTGTTTGTCAGCGATTATCTACCTACCTATGCAGAAAAACAACCATACATCATTCTGGAGGTGTTTGCCAGCGATTATCTACCTACCTATGCAGAAAAACAACCATACATCATTCTGGAGGTG
>NW_013678101.1:0-10262 GCF_000517525.1 Limulus polyphemus | reverse complement strand
CACAGTAAGACATGTTTTCCTTCTCATTAGAAGGTCTATCATATAGTCACCACAGTAAGACATGTTTTCCTTCTCATTAGAAGGTCTATCATATAGTCACCACAGTAAGACATGTTTTCCTTCTCATTAGAAGGTCTATCATATAGTTACCACAGTAAGACGTTTCCCTTCTCATTAGAAGGTCTATCATATAGTCACCACAGTAAGACATGTTTTCTTTCTCATTACAAGGTCTATCATATAGTCACCACAGTAAGACATGTTTTCCTTCTCATTAGAAGGTCTATCATATAGTTATCACAGTAAGACATGTGTCCCTCCTCATTAGAAGGTATATCATATAGTTACCACAGTAAGACATGTTTTCCTTCTCATTACAAGGTCTATCATATAGTCACCACAGTAAGAAATGAGAAGGAAAACATGAGAAGGTATATCATATAGTCACCACAGTAAGACATGTGTCCCTTCTCATTAGAAGGTCTATCATATAGTTACAACAGCAAAAGCCTTTTTATCCGGCATTTTCTTCTAACCGAACATTTCATTATTTCTAAATACAATTGCTCAATGTAGCTCAGTGGCGCTGTTGTAGCTTTATTCTTTCCCGCCGGCAAACTTCAGTTGTTAACTGCCTGTACTGTGTGTGTGTGATTCACATTTAAAACTATTTTTATACAGTTTTTACATCATTTGTTAGTGTGAAAACTGTTTAGAACATTAATAAGGTATCAAAATCGTTCTTGTAAAATATAATAAGAAAAACGCTTTTGCAGCCGGAATTTTCGCCTATCCGGTATTCCCCAGATCTGGTTGGTGCCGGATAATAAAGTTTCTGATGTAGTTAGTACAAGAATGGTTTCGAAGTTGTTTTTTTAAACTAATATTCAAGTACACGCAGTTCTTAATTAAAAACGGTTTTAAGCCATTAATTATCTTTATATCCACGAATCAATAACTTCCACAGACAAATTACAAAAAACAAAAGTTGTGAATATACTATTCGCTGTTGACAAACTCTACCGAAGTACTTAGTGCCTCGGGAAAAGGGAAGTTTATTTAGAAGTATACTTACAGTTAGTTGTGATCTTATTTCATGCGTAAAAATAATTAATTGTCAATTTGTTTCTGAAATATTTCTAGAGAAAGCCATAGAAGAACAAACGCTTTAAGTATAAATTAAAAGCTTCATCTATCAATATAAATTCTAAGAATGTAAGCAAGGAGGAATATGTTATGTCAACCACACTGCCGACGAAGCCTTTTGTGTAATACCAGAGCTCATCAGACCGGTCGTGATGCGTCAGAGTCTCTCTAAATATAAATATCGTCGATTTTTACTGAACCAGATTAAACAAATCATTTTTAAGGTATTATCACTGTTATCTAGGTAAGCTACAAAAGAGATGTTTAGGATAAGAATGAATGACACAACATTACATATTTTAGCTTATACACGTTAGTCACAAATTGTTCTTTGGTAGATATAGAGATTGATCAGATATAGAACTTTTCTTTTAACTGTTATTTTTGTCTCCAACAACTTCGTTTTTTGTTGTTTTTTTTCCAACACAGTCCCTCCGAATCTCCTTACAATTAATGGAAGTCCAAGACACGTGGTTCTTCAGATAAAGGAAGGAGAACGTGCTAATTTAACGTGCAGTGTTGAGAACAGCAAACCTCCGTCACGTTTAAAGTGGTATCGAAACAGAGTGGAACTGATACCTGGTGAGGGCCTTATGGTGTATTGTATATAGGTTTCCTTTCATACTTTTCTGTATATGATGGGTTGTACAAGTTCATATATCACAACTAGGTTCAAATATGCACTTAAAATAGTGAGTTAAGCTTAATTCTGACGTTCCTCCCGAGAATTTCTCACTGATAAAATTAAGTAAAGCTATTTCCACCCTGTCGTTTATTTATTATCACTCTACGATTAAAGATAAAACAACATCGTTCAAGTATCTTTACAAACTCGTCTCTCCTCTTGATTACGTTTAGACATGATGCACTTATATAAATCTTCAAAATATGAGGATAGTTATCTTCACTGTAAACGTATCTGCTTGTTTTATTATTTCAATTCTGGCTTGGTGCTAAGCTTTAAAGGCTTATAACGCTAAAAATAGGGGTTCGATCCATGTGTTGAGTACAACGCAGAAAGTTTATTCATTTAGTACATTATTTATGAATGATTTATCTAATTCTATTTTTTTTAAATTTTATTCTATAAGTAATTTTCATAAAGGTTGTAGGTAAATCAATATTATATTTCAAACAAAAGACCATGATAAACTTTTTTTCTCCTGGTTATTTATAATATAACCGAAGCTCTGTTTCACCTCTAGAACATTCGGGCAACATGATTGAATGCACCTTCTTATGTTGAAGTAAAATATCTCCAAAAATAGGACTGTAAATCAACATGTGAATGAATAAACCTTCTTATAGTGAAGTAAAATATCTCCAAAAATAGGACAGTAAGTCAACATGTGAATGAATACACCTTTCATAGTGAAGTAAAATATCTCCAAAAATAGGACACTAAATCAACATGTGAGTGAATACACCTTCTTATGTTGAAGTAAAATATCTCCAAAAATAGGACAGTAAATCAACATGTGAGTGAATACACCTTCTTGTGTTGAAGTAAAATATCTCCAAAAATAGGACAGTAAATCAACATGTGAGTGAATACAAATTCACTCACATGTTGATTTACTGTCCTATTTTTGGAGATATTTTACTTCAACATAAGAAGGGCACCTTTTCATAGTGAAGTAAAACATCTCCAAAAATAGGACTGTGAACAATTGCAAGATAGTAATATGTTTATAGGCTTAAAATTTAATACTCATCACTTGAAACTAAACTTTAATCATATTGACTAGTCCAGAAGAATCGTATTGGCCTTGTAGCAAACAGTGCTTCGAATAGAACATCAAAAATTCGAGCCACGATAAACTGCTGAATGCATTCCTTACAGTTATGGGGTATTATAAGTGTGACGGACAATCTCGCTTTTTGATTAAGAGTAGCCGTATGGGCGGGGAGTGCTGCTGACTGCCTGCCCTCTTCTGTTCTCTGATTTGGCTCGTTAGCCTTTGTGTCGCAAAAGATTGCAGTCTGATGTTTATTAGACACATTGTCATACTCTGAAAGAAGGGAACAAAAGGCAACAGTACAAGGCAACAGTAATTAATTATATCAGTAGGCATTACCACTCAAAGAAGGCCGTCTTACCAAAACGTTTCAAAAGAAAAATAACTTTGATGACTTACTAGTGCCGTATTTCAGGCCTACCTATACAGGTTTAATGTGGACTTTAACATTGTACAATATTACAATTGTTAGACTCCATTTTTATGTTTTATTGTAATAATAAAGTGACAGTTTTTTTTAAATAGTATAGTAGGGTTAACGTATGTGTGTGTGTGTTATTTGGTTTTGTTGTTTCTATTGCACAGACGCTGCTGAAACGTCCATTCGTGAGGAAAAAGGAAAACTCGTGACCGTTTTGAGTACCCTGACACTTTATCCCAAAATAGATGATGACCAGGCGACCTACATCTGTGAAGCTGACCATTCAGCACTGTCTAATCCTTTGACATCTTCTGTTACCATAAGTGTCCTTTGTAAGTGTCCACAAACTATAGATTTAGAAACATCTTGTACAAATCTACAACGCAAGAAAAGGGGGCAGTTTGGAGGATTGATTTCGAAATATTAGAACTTTAAAATAACTGAACTTATCTTATTTTACGGCCGCGCATAAAAGTGATGGAACCGTTCATGTAGATGTGTACATGAACCTTCAACATTTAACGAAATTAAACACCGAGGACTCAAATGTGATGTATTTTTATCTAAGCCTAATTATTACACGAACCTCAAGTTTCAGCGACAGATCATACATACCCAGTTCTAACCTCACGAGTCTTTCAAATACCGCAGTATCAGAAATACGATAATTAAAATGACCTAACCATTTTAAAAGATTATGACTTTTCCTTACGTCATCGGCTGGTTAATTAGTCCAGCAGAGTTTCCTCAGCAACGTATAGGAGAATACGTTTTGGATTGTCATAGTTTTAATTAAAATGCCATCTACCGAAGCTAACGAGTTTATCGTCGTTAGAAGTCTCTGTAAAAGAGTAGTAAAAGAACATCGAAATTTCAAGAGATTTTCTCTCGAGTTACTAATGCACATGAGTATTTATAAAAGCCATTTGCCAACAGAGCGAAAGGTATAACTTGTATTTAATTACACGACTCAAAAATACGTAATAAAGAACAATCTTTCTTTGAAGTCTTACCACTGTTGCAAATTTATTTATGAACATTACTGAAGGAACATAAAGATTTACTAAGAATTCGACATATCTAAATAAAGCAAGGGAGTGTAACTTAACAGAAATTATCCCTCATTTTATAGCTTATCGTTTTTACATGTCCAACTTTTCAGTGCCAGTTATAGAGTTAATGTAACATTAATGAGTTAATTCGCTTGGTTTCTAAGACTTTGATTACCAAGTGTTATTATTTAATTCCAATGAAATTAAATTTATTATGATTAACAGAGGGCCTCATCATCTCCATTTTGTACAATTTGGGAATGAGTGAAGGCTGCTATTAGAACTTACGTCATGATGAACTGCATCGCTAACCATTTGAATCTTTTATTAAAGTAATTCATGATTTAAAGAAATGTGGGGAGCATTAAAGGACCATTCTCTTATTCATAAGTATAAACTTTATCTATTTTTTTTCCGCATGTAATAAAGTTAAATGAAGCTAATTCAAAACAACAAAGATGCAGAACTGTCACTCGCACTAATAATCATCTTTTGTTTTGTATGTTTTCATTCTACGACATGTGATCGGAGATAAATGATCTTAGTAGAAGTTGAATTAATGTAATAAACTGTAAGTTTTTAATGGTTTCCTTTAAAGATTTCCCACAAAATAACTATTTTAACATAATACAATTAACGACAGGGGGAGTATTGTATTAAAGTGGTATCAGTTAAAGTTTTTTTACTACTTATATACATATACATCGTTGTATTTAAAACGGAAATGTTAAGCGTTATTTATGGATATTTATATCGGAAGCTAACCTTGTCTTTCTGTAGCTTTGATGGTATTGTAGTTAATCAAAATGTCTTTGTTCTACGGATACGTTTTCGCTATCTGGTTTTGCAGCAGGTTTTTTTTTGTTTATGGTTAATTTGATGACAAAGATTAATCCTAGTATTACGATGCTTATCCGCAGATCCTCCAGGAAAACCAGTTATAACCGGATACAGAGAAGGACATGTCTTGGTGAAAGGAGAACGCTTGTCTCTGCTGTGCACATCTAAAGGTGGAAATCCGCCAGCTATTCTGATGTGGTTTAGATCAGGTGAACGGTTGGATACCAGCTACGTCACCCGTTCAAGAAAGACCGTCAGTATTTTAAGGTTTAGAGTCACTGCCGCTGACAACAAAGCAGAATATCGCTGCGAAGCGAAGAGTCCTCTTGTGAACCGGTCCTCCTCCGAGTTCGTAACTCTCTCCGTCCACTGTAAGTTCGGGGTCATTCACTTTGTTGGTGGGAACCTGTTGTTTGTGGAGAGTGAAGGGAGTTGTTTTGTTGTGCCCACCACGAGTATCAAAACCCGGTCTTTAGCATTATTGCCTTCAGACTTATCGCCGAACCGTTGAAAGGGGGGGGGGGGTCCAACAGTAAGGAAGATGTGTAATTTTCAAATAAATATAATTAAACTATAACTGGGGTTTTAAATATAAATACAGTTTTTGTTTTGTTGAATTTCTCGTAAAATTACTTGAAGGTTATCTGTGCTGTTCTTCAGTGATTTTGAAGTGACAAACTGCAGGGTGCGAATAGTGTATTGACCGTAACATTATAACGCTCTCACGGATGAAAGGGCAAGTATATTTGGCGACGGATTTCAATCCCACATCTGGTAGATCGATCCCACATCGAGCGCCCTAACCACCTGTATGATTAACATAAAGTTCGTTATTGTATAAAGCTACGTTGATTTATACGTTAAAAAAAGTATTTGTTGCCATTAGCTCATGTTTAATATTAATTACACTAGGGGCAATGTTATGACACGCTCCACACGTGCCGAGAAGAGGCACGTATAACTAGTTGACGCTAATAGATTAGAAAGAGAGCAGCTAGTCAACGGTACCCACCGCCAACTCTTGGGCTACTCTTTTACCAAAGAATAGTGGGATTGACCGTACCATTATAACGCCCCCACGGCTGAAAGGGCGAGCATGTTTGGTGGGACGGGAATTCGAACTCGCGACCCTCGGATTGCGAGTCGAGCGCCCTAACCACCTGGCCATGCCAGGCCTAACAATGCTTTGACAGAACACAACCTGACCAAGTACGGACTGACCATTAAATAAGATATTATTAACAAGGGAACATTTAAAACACGACCTTTGTGATGGGTGGATTACAAAAACTGTACTTTTAGAAAAACACAAGCCGCCAATTAATCGAGATCCAATTGCATTATTTCTTGTGTGTACAACTTTGTAACTTTGATTTGATATTTATTGTTGTCTAATCAGTTTTTCTTTTTGCTATAAGTTTACTCTTATTTACATAATAATTGTGTTTTCTATTTTTTTTTCTATTGTAACGTTAGGGGCATTTATCCTTATCCGCGTCCCATTGCCGCGAAGAATGCGCACCGTACTTTGTGATCGCGAATGTATTGTACGAGTGACGGTCAAATCGCACAATTCAGTCAAGCAAGAGTAGCCGAAGCGTTGGCGGTGGGTGCCGTTGACTAGCTGCTCTCTTTCTAATCTATTAGCGTCAACTATGTGAAGGTAGCCACAGTTTAGCTTAACGTTAAACTTCTAGAACAATAAAATATACTGTGGAAAAATCATACTTCACAAACTTATGTATAGCACGTGTCAGAAATAAACTTTCCGTCAAATCTGTTCCCTCTGTCATCATTTTCTTCTAGTGTGTGCTAAAAAAAATCATCCTGAGAAAAGCGAAAGCTGGAATGTCCAGACAATAAATCTGAATACTCCTAAAAACGATCGTTTGTTTTTTCAGAAAGATGAATGTTTGAACGAAAGGTTGTGTTAATGGCTGAAAGTACAAGAAACTTGGCACATATTTAAATGAATAATCAATTGATAGACCCCTTAAGCCCTTATAATTTAAAAACAAAAACTATTTTCTTGTTTGTTTTCAAAGAGGCGTTTAAATCTTCATCTAATACTGAGCAATATTAAGGTTTACTGATTATTCATCCGTACGGAGTATCGTAAGCCTGTGAATAAAAACATACCCATGGTAATAAAAATCGCCAGCTTGTTGAACTGATATATCGTAAGATTACGCCTGGAGTAAAATGTAAGTGAATGGTAATATTACATAAACATTTTCAACTGTGTTTACAAAATATTGATTTCAAATAGAACAAGGGTTTACTAGGACCGACGAGATATTTCATGTTCTTATTAAACTGATTTCTTTACGGTACAAAACGATTTCAAGTCTTAATTCTATAATTATGCATTACGAGACAAAATATCGTAAATTGAATAAAAATTTCCATCTCACCCCCTGGTGGCTCAGCGATAAGTCAGTGGGCTTATAACGCCAAAAATCCGGTTTGGATACCCTCGGCGGGCAGAGAACTCTTTATGTAGTTTTGTGCTTTATAACAAACAGTTTGTTTGTTTGTTTTGAATTTCGCGCAAAGCTACACGAGGGCTATCTGCGCTAGCCGTCCCTAATTTAGCAGTGTAAGACTAGAGGGAAGTCAGCTAGTCATCACCACCCACCGCCAATTCTTGGGCTACTCTTTTACCAACGAATAGTGGGATTGACATTATAACGCCCCCACGGATGAAAGGGCGAGCATGTTTGGTGTGACGGGGATTCGAACCCGCGGCCCTCATATTGCGAGTCGAGTGTCTTAACCACCTGGCCATGCCAGGCCCATATATAACAAACAGATAATAAAAGGTTTCACAACAAGACGAGCCCTCTAGTGGGAACTAACGGCTCTTGTTAACTCAGCTAAGTCGATAACAAAGGAAGTCAACCTGGTTCAATTTATGACATTACGAATACCTGTAGTCAGTTTATATTAATTTATGACATTATGAATACCACTAGTCAGTTTATATTAATTTATGAATACATCTAGTCACTTTATATTAATTTATGACATTATGAAGTGTTTTTATACATAATATGCGTCATTAATTCATAAATTAATTATCAGAAGCTATTAAGAACTGAACTATGTAGATATTCCTGCTCCGTAAACAATATACTTTTATGTTCTTCCCTTGTGTGAGTTCTCGAGTCTTCTTAGCCTGTTGTAAAACAACGTTTTACATGTTGTGCACGAAGAAACTCCGAGTGCCATACGTACATTGAAAACTGGTGGTCTAAATCGTTTTCCTGCACCGAGAAAACATGAAATTGGACGTACAAACAAAATAATGACTTCACCATGTAAAATATATACACGAAGTTTCTTGTCAGTTTATATTAATTTATGACATTATGAATACCACTAGTCAGTTTATATCAATTTATGACATTATGAATACCTGTAGTCAGTTTATATTAATTTACGACATTATGAATACCTCTAATCAGTTTATATGGTATTCATAATGTCATAAATTAATATAAACTGACAAAACACTTGTTTTAACTGCTTGTTAAAAATAATTCTGTGGCTTACTAACAAAAATTAATACTTTAATGATATACCATTCATAAGCTTGAAGAATTTACCTGCCTGGTGATAGTGAGGGTTAGGTTAGAAGACGTTATCCATCCACTGCTAACATTTCTAGTAGAGTCCTCCCCGCCAGTGACGGGCTCCCCATCCACTAGCCAGCTCAGTTGAGTTGCCGGGTTACTAGGAGTGGTTATACATACAACTGTAATAACCTCCCCTCTTCTTGCATTGGAAGGCCCATTTAGGTGCACCTTTTCGGGGGGATCTAAATCGGAGAACAAGGAAAAAAATTCTCGTAAAGTATTTCAAAGAAGATGAAACAAAGTTTCTCACTTTATAGGATTAATATATAAACTTATGACATTATGAATACCACTAGTCAGTTTATATTAATTTATGACATTATGAATACCACTTGTCAGTTTATATCAATTTATGACATTACGAATACCACTTGTCAGTTTATATTAATTTATGACATTATGAATACCACTTGTCAGTTTATATTAATTTATGACATTATGAATACCACTAGTCAGTTATATTCAATTTATGACATTATGAATACCACATAGTAGATATTACACGAGGACGTGAAAGGCAGTGCTTAACATGCAACGTGTCATCTCTTTGCTTAGATAACGACTCAAGGAAACGAAAGCTACTTTTTTATTTTTAAAATGACCGTTAAACGCGTACTGCTGACTAGACATTAATCTCTTTTTTTTTGTCCCATAATGAAACTTCCAAGTCATTCATGGACAAAAAAAGTCCTCTGTGTTCTTTCCTTGGTTTAATGTGTTGTAGTATGCTAAGAAATAAGTACCACAAAAAAGTACTGTTTTGTAAATCACACTTCTTTCCCAAAATCGTTAAGTGGTTAGTCTTTGTTGCCTTAGTATCTTGTTTCATTGAATTACCGGCCGTTTATTTATTGTTGCCTTAGTATCTTGTTTCATTGAATTACCGGCTGTTTATTTATTGTTGTTATAGTATCTTGTTTCATTGAATTACCGGCTGTTTATGTATTGTTGTTTTAGTATATTGTTTCATTGAATTACCGGCTGTTTATGTATTGTTGTTTTAGTATCTTGTTTCAGTGAATTACCGGCTGTTTATGTATTGTTGTTTTAGTATATTGTTTCAGTGAATTACCGGCTGTTTATGTATTGTTGTTTTAGTATATTGTTTCATTGAATTACCGGCTGTTTATGTATTGTTGCCTTAGTATCTTGTTTCATTGAATTACCGGTTGTTTATGTATTGTTGTTTTAGTATATTGTTTCAGTGAATTACCGGTTGTTTATGTATTGTTGTTTTAGTATATTGTTTAGTTGAATTACCGGCTGTTTATGTATTGTTGTTTTAGTATCTTGTTTCATTGAATTACCGGCTGTTTATGTATTGTTGTTATAGTATATTGTTTCATTGAATTATCGGCTGTTTATGTATTGTTGTTTTAGTATCTTGTTTCGTTGAATTACTGGCTGTTTATGTATTGTTGTTTTA
>NW_013678100.1:8479-11912 GCF_000517525.1 Limulus polyphemus | reverse complement strand
TTGATATTTTTTACAATAAGTCCTAAACTAACAACTGTTTTGATTAGCCCTTCCCTCATTGTTGATATTTTTTACAATAAGTCCTAAACTAACAACTGTTTTGATTAGCCCTTCCCTCATTGTTGATATTTTTACAATTCCTAAACTAGTAATTGTTTTGATTAGTCCTTCCCTCATTGTTGATATTTTTTACAATAAGTCCTAAACTAACAACTGTTTTTATTAGTCCTTCCCTGAATATTGATATTTTTTACAATAACTCCTAAACTAACAACTAATGAACTCTGGCTGTTCTAATGTTGTCATAGTTTCAATGAATAACTCGAAACTGGACAAGTTGAACTAAATAAATAAATAAATTACTATTGTAAATCCTCTTATTCATAAACTAAAGCAGCATTGTTTAATGTTAATATTACAGCCGGGTTACCAGACCCTGAAAATAGGGCAAAACGTAAAATTGCTTACTAATGATGTTTCTTTGCTGAAATACGTTCTCCATTATTTCTTATTCTGATGGTGACCAGTGTATATCTTTTGTATATCAAATAAATTTTGTATTCTAGAGAGATAAATAAAAAACTGAAGCCGCTCTCTAGTGAAGAGTTTTCTCTAAGGTCTGACTAAAAAGACAAATCACAAAGTTTTGGAATAAAAGTAATCCGAGAGAACTATATTAAACGAATGATTGTATTTGTATACGATGTATCAGTCTTATACGAACTATAATTATTGTAAGTCGTGCCTTTGTTAGTGTTTCAATACGACAGAAACACCGTCTAGCTTCTTCTTTAAATGTCAGGAGGTTGATCTACTCGTTAATGGTGGAGATGCGAGCGTAAGGAAAAAATCATTGCTACCAGCCGCCCATATAAGTGCAAGAAAGATTAGAATAGGATCCCATCTTGACATTGAAGTCATACATTCAACAAGACTTGAAACGTTCTTCGTGTCAGCGATCTTACAGGGAACCACAACGTTGACATTGTAGTCATACATTAAACACGACTTGGGAGATCCCTGACATCAAGAACGTTTAATGTATGACTTCAATGTCAAGATGGTGGTTACCTGAAACATGACTTGAAACGTTCTTGATGTCAAGGATCTCCCAGGTAACCACCATCTTGACATTGAGTCATACATTCAACAACACTTGAAATGTTCCTGATGTCAGGGATCTCCCAGATAACCACTATCTTGATATTGTAGTCATACATTCAACAACACTTGAAACGTTCTTGCTGTCAGGGATCTTACAGGTAATCATCACCTCCATAATACCCATACTCAGTGTGAAGTGTCTCGTTTGTGATAATAATTACTTGCCAAAATACATTAAGAATTCAAACAGACGAAGACATGTTGTTCAGTGTTAAACTGCGGAAGTAAAACAGCGATGAAAGAGGAGATGACCTGTCATCAATATTTCATTTGTAGTAACCAAATGTCCCAACAGGTGGAGATGTGTTATTCAGAACTTTGGAGATAAAATAGCATATACTAGAGGTCTGCGATGAAAGAAAAGATGGTCTGGCATTATCATTTCAAGTGAGGTATTGTTGGAAGTCTTTTTCTCTCTAGTTTTCTTTTTGCATCTCCTGTTGTCGACCTTCATCGTAAGAAGTATCCTTTTCCCAAAATCCTTACTTGAAATATTGTCTTCCTGCCCTCTCACTCAGCACTTTCGATTACATTTTAATGTACCAATAAACATTCTGGTGCGTGAAGTAATTAATGCAACCTGAATGTAGACCAATATACTTCACTTATCACTTAATAGGGGGCGCTCGATTCGAAATCTGCAATCATGTGCTGGTAAAACGAAACCTTTCCCTGACTTTGGAACACAGGTGTCCAGATCAAGATTAATAAACTGCTCATCGTTTTCTTTATAAAGAGGTGATACTACAATTATCACTTTACATAGGGGGCGCTCGACTCGAAATCTGCAATCATGTACTGGTAAAACGAAAATATTCCCTGACTTTGGAACACACGTGTCCAGATCAAGATAAATAAACTGTTCCATCGTTTTCTTTATAAAGAGGTGATACTACACTTATCACTTCATAGAGGGCACTCGACTCGAAATCTGCTGGTCGCAGGATCGAATCCCCATCACCGAACATGCTCGCCCTTTCAGCCGCGGGAGCGTTATAATGTGACGGATAATTTCACTATTCGTTGGTAAAAGAGTAGCTCAAGAGTTGGCGGTGGGTGGTGATGACTAGCTGCCTTCCCTCTAGTGCTAAATTATTAGGAACGGCTAGCGCAGATAGCCCTCGTGTAGCTTCGTGCTAAATTCAAACCGAACTATCGCTTCATGCTAAATAATACATTTGGATAAATATTCTACACATTCCAATTCGCATTTCTCCTGCTAGCAAGATGTTTCTATTCTGCTGTTGTAGTACAGTTAGTACTTTTACCTGAAGATGGCGTAATCTTGTCGAAACGTCGTACATTTATAATACAGTTTTCTTCATTACTCAGTCAAGCCGTCTCCAAACTTTTATAATAAATGTGTATCGTGCTGCCATCTCTTGAGACATTTTAGAATAAGATTCGTTAGCCGGGAATAAATGAACGACAACAACAGTAACCAACATTTTGCACGTGCGAGACGATAATAGGTATTTAATAGATGAATGCGGCATGGCAATGGGGTCACCTTTAGGGCCTACTCTCGACAACATATATATTTGTCACTGTGAGCGTGCTTATCAAGACACCTGTCTCAATGAATAACAATCCACCTTTATACCGAATAGCACATTCTAACTCTTTTAGAAGCTCTGATCACATTAAAAAAAATCACAGACTATATAAAATTAAATCATAAGCGAACTCACACTAATTCGACTTGTAAACTTAGCAAAATTGAAAATTGCATTTTTTCTTCTTAGTATCCAAATCAGCAACGTATGTTTGTCGTAAAAGAAATATGACAAGAAAAAACATAGCATAGGCTTACATACTCGTAATTCCGGATTAACATACACGTAATTCCGGATTAACATACTCGTAATTCCGGATTAACATACACGTAATTTCGGATTAACATACTCGTAATTCCGGATTAACATACACGTAATTCCGGATTAACATACTCGTAATTCCGGATTAACATACTCGTAATTCCGGATTAACATACTCGTAATTCCGGATTAACATACTCGTAATTCCGGATTAACATACACGTAATTCCGGATTAACATACACGTAATTCCGGATTAACATACTCGTAATTGCGGATTAACATACTCGTAATTCCGGAATTAACATACTCGTAATTCCGGATAACATACTCGTAATTCCGGATAAACATACACGTAATTCCGGATTAACATACACGTAATTCCGGATTAACATACTCGTAATTCCCGATTAACATACACGTAAATCCGGATTAACATACTCGTAATTCCGG
>NW_013678100.1:1424-7521 GCF_000517525.1 Limulus polyphemus | reverse complement strand
GTAATTACGGATTAACATACTCGTAATTCCGGATTAACATACACGTAATTCCGGATTAACATACTCGTAATTCCGGATTAACATACTCGTAATTGCGGATTCTTTCAAATATAACCTTATACTCAGCCTTCTAAATAGAGTATATAACATCTGTTCTGACCAATCGCAATATCCAACTTACAGTTTGTTTGAAGCTACCAACCACTTTACAGAATTCATATATATATTAGCTAAACGTCTGTATGTTTGTCAACCCTGTATCTCCTAAAAGGTTAATCGTATGAAAAATTATATATTCAAATGCTTCTTTTTAATAGTACATTAAGAAAAATTATCGATTTTTTTTCTTTTTTGCAATACTTAAAATTTTATATCGATATCAACATCGACCTGTCAGTCTTGGTTTGTACTGAACGGTCAAGCGGAGAAAAATAATTATTATTAAAAACAAAAATGTTTTTTTTTGTGAGGTAATTTCACGAAAAAACGGGACTTACTCCGTCGACTGATTGAAAAAATATTTCGAAGATAGGAGCATGAACGGAAGAAACACATAAAGAGAGGACACTTATAGAAATGACAATTGTAAATGACTTTTCTCGCGCTCATTAGAATGACAAGGAACGGTGGCATCCAACGGAAAAAAAACTCCGCGCCTACTTAGCAAAGCTGAGTGCTCTGTTTTGCTGGATACATCCATTAAATCGAAACCCAAACATTTTTGCCAACAAGGCATTGCAGTCAGTCTCCTTTGATTAAAAACAAACACAATGTAATTTTTCTTATTGAAGTTAAACCATTTTAATGTTCCTTATTTATAGATACTAACTGAAGGTAAACCATTTTAATGTTCCTTATTTATAGATACTAACTGAAGGTAAACCATTTTAATGTTCCTTATTTATAGATATTAACTGAAGGTAAATCATTTTAATGTTTGTTATTTATACATACTAACTGAAGGTAAACCATTTTAATGTTCCTTATTTATACATACTAACTGAAGGTAAACCATTTTAATGTTCCTTATTTATAGATACTAGCTAAAGGTACTCTTTAAAGAAGGAGACAGTTTTTAAATGACAGTGTTAGGTATCAAACCCCTAATGACCTCCTCAGGTGTTAATTGTATACCCTCCTTTGTGTCAGGTGTAAATTGTATACCCTCCTTTGTGTCAGGTGTTAATTGTATACCCTCCTTTGTTTTTAGGGTTTTTGCCCGAGAAGGGGGATATGAAACCCCCTGAAATATGGCACAGTTCCAGTTAAAAAAATAGACTTTTGGATTTGAATTTAAAGACATAAGAACTTAACCAGTTAAATTAGTCAATTATTACTTCCCTAACTGATATACACTATCTGAAAGCCTCCAATTACCATACAAGAAATTACGATAATCGAGCCAGCCATCACTGAGTTATGTAAGCCAAAAGTCCATAAGAAACTGGAGATGTGCCCTATTTCAGGGGGTTTCATATCCCCCTTCTCGGGTAAAAACCCTCAAATAAAATAACTGGTTGTACACCATTAGACGGTATCCACTTACTATACCAAAAGTAGGGTATTCAAGTCAGCCAAGCCTGAATGGATATTGACACACACATCATTACAGTGAGATTTATATAGTCTGTTTTTTTTTCTGTACATTTTTACAGAGTTTGGCATTTTATGAAAACTTGCTATATTTTTATAGATATTATGTCTTTGTATGGCTGATCCGTTTACTGTAACTTGGATGTTTTTTTTACACGTAAAGATCTCTGATTAAATGTCAGTACTTTTATTTTAAATTACAATTTGCTACAACAAAAAGCTTAATATTAACTATGACGTAGATGTTATATTCTCATATAAAACTTGTTTTTAGCAGATTATGGACTTATTGTATTACCTTATTTGAAGGTAGAAAAAGGATTTGATTTGTTAACAAAAATACAAACAAACTGAAGAAAAAGGAAGAACATTGATGTCAGACGAATATACATCCTCATTCATCTTGATTTTGTTTGTGAAATCTACGTCTTTTAGTCTCAAACTACGTGTTGTGGTCTTTATTTTATGTATTTTGTTATGACGTTTTGTGAAAAATCTGTACATGATGAAGAAAAATGGATATCATTTTCGGATTCAGCGTACAGGAATTAGCGTAGAACGTGTAAAAATATCAAGACAATAAAACCATCGCAGGCCTGTGTAATTTTTTTCTGAATCTATAACAAGTATTAGATTGTTCTTTTGTGTGTGATGTGAGTGTTCAGAAGTTATTGCAGTTCCTCAAAGTTAATCAAATGTTCGGCCCTGTACATAGCTTGACTAGAACCACTACCGCGCCCTCTAGATTCTTTCAATCCACTTATCTTTCTCTAGTTTCATTTGTCATTCCTCTCAGATTCCACAGAAAAATACCACAACAAGATTTTCTGTCGAGAAGATCTATGTAAATTAGGTAAATGCATGACACAAACACACACACACACACACACCCAGTGGACTTACAACGCTAGTAACCTGGTTCGATACCCGTGGTGGGCAGAGCATAGATAGTCCATTGTGTAGCTTTGTGCTTTACTTCAAACAAACAAAAAACAGACAGTTGAACTCGCTTAACTGCTAGCGCCATCTTTATTTTTTATTCAATCACTTTAATGGTAGTATCAATAGAAACAAAAGAAAATCAGGATTTTGTTCAAAAGTTCTTGTTTTAAACTTTTATTACGGAGAAAGACAGAACGATCGTAGGTTAGTATAAGATTGATAAACACTGTGAAGATTAAGCAAACGAAGGACGAGAAGGGAAGATCTACACGGAAGATGATATCTTGTAAGTCATCTTCAGCTAAATACACTCCTCATCTAAAGTAACGCTCTTAAGATAAATATTGAGAGAATGTGTAGAGTCACATCATAAAGAGGGTTATGATAAGAGTTCGTTAAGAGAAGTATAATACGAGCTGATCGATAGCTGTCATGCCTCATTTCAAGCAAGCCAGCGTGTCTACTGTAAGCCTCACCATTGATAGCAGACATACACACACAAAGCCTTTTTTTTTTACCAGATGAAAAAGAAGACGAATGGAAGAAAGGACATATTCTTTACATAGATGTCAAAATAATTCAACCACGCATACAGTGGCTCAGCAGTAAGGCTTAAGGTTTATAGCGCTAAAACCCCGGTTTCGATACCCGTGATGGGCAGAGCACAAATTATAGTTCTTTTGATCAGCTTTTAGAAAAAACTGTTATTGGTATTAAACATATTTGCTGTTTTTTTATTGGATATCATAAGATGATGTCACTGTTTAACATAGTGTATAAAATGACGTCAAAATTTATTAAGCCTAAATCTTCCGGAATAGTCATTGACAGAACGTCAAAACTGAAAGGGCTCTGGTATCAAGTAAACTATGTTATAATCTCATAAACAGAGTGCTAAACTTTTTTTTTTAAAACTATATAATTGAAACTAGAAAATCCTTGTATGTAACTTCAGCGAGTTAATTTTCAGGTACTGTTACTTCTGAAACATATAAAGTTAGCCCTAAATATTATTTATCTAACTCATTTAGATGGGCCAGAGTAAATATTAGAAAAACATTGCATATTTTGATGTTAAAAAAATTATAATGTTGTATAAATAAAACTTTATTTCTTGTAAATAAGTGTAGATAAATCTTTGTTTCTTGTAAATAAGTGTATATAAATCTTTATTTCTTATAAATGAGTGTAGAGAAACAAAGATTTATTGTAAATAAGTGTAGATAAAATTTCATTTTATCTACACTTATTTACAAGAAACAAAGTTTATCTACACTTATTTACAAGAAATCTTTGTTTCTTGTAAATAAGTGTAGATAATCTTTGTTTCTTGTAAATAATGTAGATAAATCTTTGTTTCTTGTAAATAAGTGTAGATAATGCTTTGTTTCTTGTAAGTAATAGTATATAAAGCTTTATATAAAAACAAACTATCGACTCAATTTAAACCGATTACGTAAAAGCATACTTTCTAAACTCTGTATATTTATTTCATACATACATAACCTCACATCTAAATATGAAATATTGTTATGAGCGAATAATATGATATTGTTTGTGTAATTAAATTCAGAGTTTCTTTATTTACTTTAAACCTCTAAACTAACATAAAACTCGGAGCATCGTAAAGACAGATAGATAGAAAGATGGTCGGATAAGGATGAGTATGTATTCTATAATAAAATGTTTTATCATGCTTAAACTAAACCTATCGGGGATAATGATGTTATTGTTTGTATTTCTGAAAGGTTAATTAGTTCTTTATGAAAGGTCTTTTAATTCTTCACACACCAAGTATTAAAAAACTATGTAATTAAAACGTACGTCAAGACATGAGGGCATATTCACGCTTAAATAATATATAATTAAAATGGCCTTAAGGCTTAAGTTCGTTGTTTGTTCTTTTAATTTAAAACAGGGAAAAGTTAATACACCATTCAAAATACAAAACTGTTAGGGACAATACCGTAGTTTCCTGATACACCATTCAAAATACAAAACTGTTAGGGACAATGAATGATGTATCAGTAAACTACGGTATTTTGCTACGGTATTGTCCCTAACAGTTTTGTTTCGTGATACGTCACTCTTTTGGTAAAAATAAAAATGGATATATTATACTGGGTGTTGTACATGATATTGTACTGGGTGTTGTAAAAACACCGTTGTTAAACATGATACTGTTCTGGGTGTTATACAAACTCCGTTGTTAAACATGATATTGTACTAGGTGTTGTACAACCTCATTGTTAAATATGATATTGTACTGGGTGTCTGAGTGTTGTACAAACACCGTTGTTAAACATGATAATGTACTGGGTGTTGTACAACCTCATTGTTAAATATGATATTACACTGGGTGTTGTACAAACTCCGTTGTTAAACATGATATTGTACTGGGTGTTGTACAACCTCATTGTTAAATATGATATTGTACTGGGTGTTGTACAAACACCGTTGTTAAACATGATATTGTACTGGGTGTTGTACAAACACCGTTGTTAAACATGATATTGTACTGGGTGTTGTACAACCTCATTGTTAAATATGATATTGTACTGGGTGTCTGAGTGTTGTACAAACACCGTTGTTAAACATGATTTTACCGAGGATGACAGTAGCCGAATCTGACTTATTTAAATATGTTACAACGCTCCTGACACTTTTTAGGTTGCTGTAAGACTTAGTTGAAGGGCCCAAAACAGTGCACAGATCTGTTTCTACTTAACAGAAACACAATCCGTACTTCCTAAGAAAGACATAAACGCTATGCCAAAGTTCAACATAAATCGGAGATATGTAAATTCCACGAAGTTATCCCCCGAAATCAGTATATTTTCTAAGCCTTTATTAATAACCTAAACATTATTTTCTGGTATCATGATCAATTCGTGGAAAAATAACTCGACTAAATAAAGACCTTGAGAGAAACCACATCAATCCTAAAATACTATAAAAAAAAAAAAGGCTCCGAGACATAACCGAGGGACGAAGACAGAATCTGTAACCGTCGGTTTGGACCATTAACCACACTCGGTCTACTGCACCAAGTTTATAAACCACTGTAAAACAACCAGCAGACACATTAATATTTAATGCTTCGAGGAGAGAAGAGTCGAGTGTAAGTCGAACTATATCAATAAAATTTCTGTAATCGAGTTTGTTGTGTACACGTATATTACAAACTTTAGGAAGTTCCTTCGTCCCTAATAGAAATGTCTACCATACTGTACGATTACAGTTCTTAGGACTAGTGTAGCGTTATCACTTACATTATAGAAAATTGTCTGTGTATTTTCCTGGATGTTTAAATGATTTAAGGTACAGTTTTATCTGGTGTTTAAATGATCTAAGGTACAGTTTTATCTGGTGTATAGATGATCTAAGGTACAGTTTTATCTGGTGTTTAAATGATCTAAGGTACAGTTTTATCTGGTGTTTTGATGATCTAAGGTACAGTTTTATCTGGTGTTTAAATGATCTAAGGTACAGTTTTATCTGGTGTTTTGATGATCTAAGGTACAGTTTTATCTGGTGTTTAAATGATCTAAGGTACAGTTTT
>NW_013678100.1:0-734 GCF_000517525.1 Limulus polyphemus | reverse complement strand
TTCTTGTAAATAAGTGTAGATAAAATTTCATTTCTTGTAAATTAGTATAGATAAAGCTTTGTTTCTTGTAAATAAGTGTAGATAAAATTTCATTTCTTGTAAATAAGTATAGATAAACCTTTGTTTCTTGTAAATAAGTGTAGATAAAATTTCATTTCTTGTAAATAAGTGTAGATAAAGCTTTGTTTCTTGTAAATAAGTGTAGATAAACCTTTGTTTCTTGTAAATAAGTGTAGATAAAATTTCATTTCTTGTAAATAAGTGTAGATAAATCTTTGTTTCTTGTAAATAAGTGTAGATAAATCTTTGTTTCTTGTAAATAAGTGTAGATAGATCTTTGTTTCTTGTAAATAAGTGTAGATAAATCTTTGTTTCTTGTAAATAAGTGTATATAAATCTTTGTTTTTTGTAAATAAGTGTAGATAAAACTTTATTCCTTGTAAATAAGTGTAGATAAATCTTTGTTTCTTGTAAATAAGTGTAGATAGATCTTTGTTTCTTGTAAATAAGTGTAGATAAAATTTCATTTCTTGTAAATAAGTGTAGATAAATCTTTGTTTTTTGTAAATAAGTGTAGATAGATCTTTGTTTCTTGTAAATAAGTGTAGATAAAGCTTTGTTTCTTGTAAATAAGTGTAGATAAACCTTTGTTTCTTGTAAATAAGTGTAGATAAAACTTTGTTTCTTGTAAATAAGTGTAGAAAAAATTTCATTTCTTGTAAATAAGTGTAGAA
>NW_013678099.1:8588-11573 GCF_000517525.1 Limulus polyphemus | reverse complement strand
AGAAGAACATCTCGGAATTTGGAAGACATTGAGTCATCTACGACAATGATTTTACTGGATAGGTATGAGGCGCGATGTGGAAGAATGGTGCCGGACATGTAGTGCAAAAAGGGGACCCAAGCATACGGGACGCTCACCTTATGAAGAGTTGCCTGAGAATGTGTCAGAGTTTGTGAAAGTGTTATCGGAAAGGATGGATGATGTCCACCATCAAGTGCATTCAAACTTGAAAACGTCTGCTAATTCGATGAAGTTAACTTATGATAAGAGATCTACTGAAGTCTGCTTTGTACCCGGAGACAAGGTATGGTTGTGTGGTCCCAGGAGGACAAAGGGGAGGTCTCCTAAGTTGTCTTCTCCATGGGAGGGCCCATATGACATAGTGGATCGTCTCTCAGACGTGACTTTCCAGATAAAATGTGGTCGGCGGGGTGGGCCAAGGGTGGCGCATGCCAACAGGCTTTGGTGTTATCACGGTCCAGGACATTTGAGTTGGGACGAAGTGGACAACAGAACAAATGACGCTGCTAAAGACATGCCACCTGGGGAAGCCACCATCGAAGAAGAAACTCTACTCAGTTTTGAGAAGGGAGACGATGAAGCTCTTGATGAAGTTACTACCACTGATGTGACTGTTACCGATGATAGGACATTTACTGATGAAGCGGATGAGCCCCACGTGAAGCAGAGGCCAACGAGACGAGACCAGTACGGAAGAAGATGCGTCCCATAAAATTAAGAGACTTTGTTGAATTGTAATTCTGTACATTTAATTAAGTTATTGTTAATTGTTATTGGTTTATTGTATGTGGCTATTGTTCGGGACGAACAATACCAAGGAGGGAGCAGTGTTGAGTCAGCGAGGTCACGTGATTAGTGTCACGCCACGTTTCTAGAACTATCTTGTTCCTTCGTGAACGCCCTAGCATTTACTAGATATATGTTGTCTGGTATATATATATATATATATATATATATATAAGACGCTCACAACGTGACAACAAGGTGTGTAGGTAGTGAGTAATTGAACTGCAGTCAGGAAGTATTGTTGAAGTTAACGTTCGTTGTTAAAACGTTTCTAAAAGAGCGACTGTTGAGAATAAGTGTATCGGTAAAGTTATATTGAGAAAGAATATACCGATTTTATTAAATAAGGACTTGTGTCGCTAAAGTTTCGTCGGAACGAAGTTACGGAAAATTAATTAACAAACGGAGACGTAACAATATGTTACGAATGTATTATGAATTACAAGTTCTTTCTTTATATTCTAATGAATTTCTGTGTCAAGAGGATCTTAATTTCTCATTTGACTCACTTTCTATATATATATGTATATGTTCAGCATAAAGAGGTCCAAGTATACAGAAATTTTGAACAATTACATTGTAACTAACTTGATAGAAAACATATATATCACAATATGCTTTCGTCTTCTAGATCTGTTGTGGTATATGTTCTCTATCAGACATATCTCTAAGCAAAAACAAATGAACTGCTTCTATAGTCAGAGTAATCAGCGAAATCTCTATATGAGGAGGTCGCTAAAGTTAATTAAGACATTGATTGTTTCGTCTGAAATGAAAATGAAATTCTAGCCTAGGCTCGTTGCCGAAAAGACTTGCTCTGTCGTGGGTATTTTATTAGAGCGGAGATTAAATCTTTGTAGTCCGAGAGTTGACAATGAGTGTTGTTGAATGGTTTGTCCTCCCTCTAGTCTTGTTGCTTTATATATGTTGTATGAAATTGTTTTAAAGTTAGTTAATTGTTATAATGTTCGGTAATACTAATCAAACGTTTTTTTTTCACATAACAACAAAGATAAGTTTATAAAATCCAAAGAAAAAGTACCTTCGAAATTGAGCCTCACCAAATGCCAGTTGTCAAAAACAGTTTTCAAAATATTTTGTATTTTAGGGACTCCCTGTTTTATACTAATGTAACTTTTTTCTTTCATTGGGCTGGTTCTTTTATATCATTTGGTGAAAATAATTCGACGTTTAGTCCACGTAACGATAACAAAGTAGCTTATTATTCCTTAACATTTCTACACACTTGTACACTATTGTAAGTTGTTAGGCTAACGGAAATACGGTCATCCGACTAACGTAAAAATAAACCTACTTCTACAATTTAACTACTGATCAATAGAATAACTGAATATACCCGATAACCAATACACGAACTAAGCAGAACGAGGGGGGGGGGCACCATTATCCTTGTTAACGGTAAGAAATAAATTTTCCCCTTGTTACCAGAAAGAAAACCTGAAACTTTAACTGTTAAATGTCTGATTGTGAGAACGTGCATCTGAGAGTAGATTTCAGGAGTTCCTCTTTTTAACATTTTAAACTAAAGTGCTGGCGATAACTACCACTGATTCAAATCTTCATTAAATGACTGGTGCTGCTAAATGGAAATGAAACACTGACTCAATGCTACACAGATTCGTTGCTAGCTTCCTGACTGACTGGTCCACTCGTATTTAAATCTAGAATCAGAATCGTCAACATGTGGTACAAAATTCGTAACAATTTCCAGGATATGATGAAATAAAACCCATATCTCCATCTAAGAGTGAAATTATGCCGGTGCTTGCTGGCATGCAGTACGTGAATTAACTTTAATACTGGTACTCAGTACCAGAACTTATTTGATCTGCCTGTCGTCGTACTGTCAGAAAGCAGACATGTCACGACTCACAGAACCTGAACAATCATTAAATATTCTTCGAATGAACCAATAAATGCCCTAACATTAATTATTGTTGACAACATGACCACGAGAAGAGATTATTTAAAAGCTTCGAAGTCAGTCATTATTGTTGCGTCAGTGAGGTTACGTGACTAGTGTCACGCCACGTTTCTAGACCTATCCTGTTCCTTCGGGAGTGCTCTAGCATTTGCTAGATTGGGGGTGGCTGGCATATATATAAGATGGTGACAACGTGACGGGACAATATGTATGTAATGAGTAATTGAACTGCA
>NW_013678099.1:4086-7590 GCF_000517525.1 Limulus polyphemus | reverse complement strand
TTCCTGGTGGAGCAGATGAATCACATATGAAGCAGAAGCCAATTTTTGGAGACCAGTACGAAAGAAGAAACGTCCTGTAAAAATTAAGAGACTTTGTTGTATTTTAATTTTGTGTTTGTAAATTCTGTACATTTAATTAATTTATTGTTAATTATGTATTGGTTTAATGTAAGTGGCTATTGTTCGTCCCAAACAATATTAAGGAAGGGGCAGTGTTACGACAGCGGAAGTCACGTGACCCTGGTGACATGTGATGAATTTCTCGAATGATCATGAATGATCGGTGAGGTTCGAGTGTATTCGAGACGCCCCCTTCGCTGGTATATAAGTCTGGCAGAGAAGCTAGCGACAGATAGATAATTAAAGAGGCGAACAGTAGTGATTGTAAGTAAAGTGTGTGAATCACTGTGATTTATAGCGTGCATTATAAATGTTGTTAAGTTTAAAGTGACGAGAAACGTATTGACTGTGGAATTGCTGTGAAGTAAAAGTTTGTGTCGAGGAAGAATAATCTAGTTTAATCAAGAAAGGACTTGTATCGCTGAAGTTATCAAACGGAAATTATCAAACAAGCAGATACGTAACAATATTCAAGGTCTCGTTCTTTTGACAATTGAAAATCAAAATATAATAAGTACCATTATAGAACGAAGTGCTAGTATAATACATACAGTTTAATGTCATACTCTTCCATAACTTTTAAATATTCAGTCACAGAAACTGTAAAATATTTAAAAATTGTTTTTCCTATAGCACTATCAAATATCGAAAAATCTGGGAAGAGGAAGATACTTTATTTGGATATATTAGTATTTACAAAACAACAAAGAAAACATTTCGAATTCGAACATTTTAGAGATGTGTTGTATTTTCTTTACTTCTTTGCGATTAATAGTTTGAGAACACCCGGTCTAAAGTTAACAATTTTACTTTAACAACTAAATGTGTTACTTTTATGTAGCACTTTTCAAGATATTATATCACATTAATTTTTGCTAAAATGTTAATTATCATAAATGTTAATTGCTCAAATAATCTCTAGGTGCCGCTAAACAACAAGTGTTATTTGCATTGATAACAAAATAACGAATTTGGGATAACCGTTGGTTAGAGATTAAGGCACCGCAATTAGTTGTTATTTATTTATTTTTTGAAGCTGTTTTTTATTTTTTTTATAATATCGACAAAATACGTTGTTATAACTATAAGAGGTTAGTCGTGTATGGGAGCTAGTTCGTCATCAAATATGTCTTCGCCAGTTGTCATCTCTGCAACAGCTAAACATACAGCTACGGTAATTCGAACTCAGTTTATATTGTAACTGAAGTTAACGTGTAAAAGTTCAGTCTCAAAGTCAAAATCAAATGAATCACTGTTTTCCTTAGTTTGATAATGTTATATTAACTTAATTAGTTTTATTTGAATTTGAATTTTGTATTGATTGGAATTACGTTTTTATATATTTTTGTTTGAGAATTGTGGAGTTAATTGCAATTTTCAGGAAGTTCGAAGTCGAAAGATAAGCTTGCTTACTTTCCTTGTCTTGATCCTAATTAAGACCTAGAAGTTAAGATAGCTTTAAACTAAGGCTGCCGTATCAAACTTAAAAAGGGGGGGGGATACCAGAATAAGAACTGAAATCAATGAAGCAAGACAAGAAATTGATAAGGCCAAAGGGTTTGGATAGAGCATTAAAGGTTGAATTGAGAGAGGGTGAGAATGAGCGTGCTGGGTTCACAACGATATTATAACATCAATACAAAATTACAAGGGTGTATAGTATTCAGTAATACAAATTAATTATAAACATTAATTTAGGTACTACTATCAGTCTAAAAATTGAAGATCTGAACCTTTGGTTACATGCAATTGGGAAGAAGGAGAAGATCAAGATTTTTATTTGGTGGGGAACCTTCTTATTTACTAAATTGACAAAGATATTGAAAGTGTAGAGAAAATAAACTTCAAGTAAAGACTCAATTTTGCTTGCTAAGTGCTAAAGTACTGGGACATTATAGAGCAAGACCAGTGCTGGGGAGGTGCTGGGATGGGACATGCACCCACAAATTTCACTCTGGTTCACCAAAGTTCATTCTTTCTAGCAGTTTAAAAAAATTATATTATCAATTTTAAGAAATTGTATGATTTTTTTTATTGTTAAGAATAGTCAACTTAGTGGGACATATGTTTTTGCTATATTACCTTTTCTGTAAATCCATATCAATATCACTATATGGTGGCCCCCAAAAAAGCTTCACTGGCCTCCCCAAGGGAGAGGAGGTAGAGCTGGGTCTGTGTTGATAATTTCTGGAACCAAGGAGCATTTTCCTTTTGTAGTGCATGTAAGGGTGAATAATGTTGCCAAATTGTAAATTGTAATTTGCTTAAGAAGTATAAAGAATTCCTTCAGAGATTTGGTGATTCAAATAGGTTAAGTGTAGGAATGAATTACTTAGCAGGGTACAAGGCTTAAATACTAACAAGCAGGAATATGCTTAGAGCAGTAGATAGGCTGGTTGGACATATGCAATCATTTTTAGATAAAGACAGACTCCACTTAAGCAGGCCTGGTAGTAGAATGTTTGGAGAAACTCTAAAGAATTTTATTCAATGCAGTTTAAACTTGTTGTGAGTACAGGGACACATACCTAAACCGATAAGATTTTATTGTTGTAATTGTAGGAGTAATTGAAATAAAAAGGATGAGTTCAGTTCTCAAGGTGAGATGGAAGACTGTCTTATAATGATAATTATTGAAACTTGGCTACATTTGGAGAACATTGATAATAGGAATTATTTTAACATTCCAAGTTATAAGTTATTTAACAGTGATGGACTTTTTAAAAGTGGAGTTGGAGTGACTATATGTGTATATATATATTCTGTAAGTGAAGAGCTGCAGCCTGTTGGAACTGAAGACTTATAAAAATTATACTCAACAGGTTGAACCTGTATAACCTACAATGAGAGGTTTCAAGGGTAAAAAGTTTTTAAGTGGCAGATGCTGTAGGTTATATGACCAAATAGATCATGTCAATGAGCAATTGTATATTGAGATCAGGATTGTTACTAAAAAGGATATTGATGTGATAATAATAGGTAGGTAAGCAACGATTTATAAGCAACAGGATAAATTTTAATGATGGTGGAACATACTATATGTTTCAACAGAACATTAGTTTGTAGTCTTCAGGTATGAATCATTGTTTTCCTACATATTATTCTATTAGCATACTGTGCTTCCTTACTCAGGTATTGATGCAATAATTAGGAAAGACTATAATAATGTAATATACAGACATCAAAGGACCATTTGGTCCTTCAAGACTGTTCTTACATATCCATCTTTGAGAAAAGTAAAATTTTAAAATCTATCCTTTATCGTCCAGGAAATCATCCATTCCCCTCCTAAGCTCTCTAAAGTACTGGTCTCCACAACTGCCACTTGCAACTCATCCATAACTCAATTTTGTAAATTTGAATATACAGCACTTCTTACGCTTC
>NW_013678099.1:0-3777 GCF_000517525.1 Limulus polyphemus | reverse complement strand
TCACTTCTTACGCTTCTTTTCTCAAGAGAAAAAAAAAAGTGATCTAAACCTATCCCCAGGTTCACTCTGGTAGCCCTCATCTTAGCACTTTTCAGTAGGTTAATGTCCTTTCTTAGATAATGGAGACCAAAACTGTACACTGTATTCCACGTGTGATCTAACTAGTGATTTGTAATCAGTTTGTCTGTAAATATGCCTAAAATTTAAAAATGTGATACTACTGAAACAGGCTGAGTGTTTCTTAGACCGTACTCCAGGAAAACAGGAAACAAGACAACCTGTTGTGTTGATCAGAGAGTTCCATTTTGTATATCCAGTTAGTTTCAATTAACTTTATATTGATTATCTTTCAAAATAGTGTCAGCATTACCTCTGTCAAGCTATGTAATAATATTTTTGCTAACAGTAATCTTGGTTGAGATCATTTATATTTAACAAATGTAATATCTTTTCATAAATAATAATTTATTTATGTATATTTTTTGGATATGATAAAAATAATATTCAATAAATAAGGATTTGAGTCGTCATAATATTTTGTTGATTAGAATCAGCTGTGGACATGTCAACATTTAAAATTTCCCCTTTAATGATGTACTTAATCTCTTTTTGAACCAGAAAAATATATAGTGAAGTGCAACTGAAATAAAGGTCTGAAAATATAAAATTATTGATTTTGTTATTTCACTTGCTAAACACACAGAAAAAGGTAAAAATCAACGGATGTAATACCTGTTAAATTTGTATTAAATTCTTATCAGAAATACACCAGAATGAGTCTCAGAGCATATAAAATTTAAACATTTTAATTATGTTCTCCTGAACATTTTTTTTCTGCAGTGAAAATGCATCAAAATATTTTAATCTATTACCATATAATAATTCTTCCTGAATTCTTTTCTCTGAATGCTGTCCAGTAACTCAACATTTTTTTATTTATTAATAAAGTGACCAATACTGAACTCACTGTTGCAAGTGGGGTCTAACATTCACCTTTACACTAAGCTGGTGACTTTCTTTGAGTTGTAGTCCATATTTCTGTTTCAACTGAAAATCCTGTTTGCCTTTTACTAGCAAATGTACATATACATTACCTAGAAAGCTTTAGAGACTAATAGATATGCCCAGATCCATTTTCACTTCCATTCTGCCTAGAGTTTTAGTAGTCACTGTGCATAATATTACTCTTATTTGGATAAAAAGGTATATGCCAGTGATTAGCCCATCTCACCAAATAGTACATATCTCTTGGTAAAACTTCAACAAAATTTTAAGTACCATTAATATCAAATGCAAATTCAACTAGCTACCAATTATACATTTATCAAGAACGAATGTGAGAAATAGCAAAGAACCTATAGTAATTTTGTTCCACTTATTACAACTTTCTCCCTCTCGATCAACCTCAGTCTATTTAACTAGAATATCTTCTTTCCTAACAGATGCAGTCTTGCTGATAAGTCTTATAGAGTACCTTAGCAAAAGCTTTCTGCAAGTCAAAGTACAAGAAATTTACTATATTACTCATGTTCATATGTAACATTTTAAAATAAAATTAACAAATTTATAAGACATGATTTTTCCTCTAATTTATAGTTGAAAAAAGATTATATAAAATAAAAGTAATCTACACTGTATTTATATGTATACATGTGTAATTTTAATATACTAAATAAAAAAAGATGGTATTAGTCACATTATAATAAAAGAATTATAGGAAGGGGGGGGGCAATGATATAATGCCAGGATCTGCAGGAAAAAAAAGCATTTCCTCAGATAGAGTTAGAAAGAAATATTAGACCAGAAAAATGGAAACAAATTACTAAAAAAAGTGCATAAGTATAGATTTATGCAGTTTTTAGTTTGTTAAAAGTTATTGTAGGATTGAGCTAAATTGTATGTTTGTTTAATATCAACTTTTTTATTTTTTAAAATTTAATGTAACTTGATATCTGTATGTTTACACCTTACACTTGTAAAACAGTAGTAAATACTATAAAGTGTTTTAATTTTTCTGATTGCCTTATGTTATAGAGAAAATATGATTATGTTGTACTTACCTTCATTTGAAGAGAAATTCCTCATTAAAAAAATTGATTGTATTAACATGTAGTAAAATAACATTTAATGTTCTGAATTAAAATTTTGTCATCTGCTAGTCTTGAAGTTACATGTATTTTATAATAAATGTTTCAATGCCAATGTTTTGTGAAAATACTTTTTTAAATTATACAATTGTGTCTTTTCAGGTAATTTTTCTGCATGGTTTAGGTGACACAGGGTAAGTTATTCTGATGCTACACTTGTTGAACAATATAGAAAGAAATAGTATATTTTAGATACTTTGTTAGTTTAATGTTGAACCTTCACAGTTTGTAGTTTGAAATATAAATATACCATGCTTAATTAGTTTAAGAATTTCATCTCCTGAATGCTTGGAATTGTATGAAGTTTGTTTAATAAAATAAATGTTCTCAAACTATGATGAAACGTAATTTATTTTTCTATTTTTTTCTTTAAGGAAAAATCAATTAAACAAAAAATAATTATGATTTTAAGAGTGCTATTATAATATTACAAGTTATAAATTTTTTACAAAAAATAAGGATGATATAGGGATTGCAATGCCAAAAAGTACAGAAACATGGTAGGGATGAACATACAAAACCATACAAAAATCCTTATATTGACAGTGATACCATTCTCCTCTTTGCTATTGAAGACTATTGCTGATTGTTACCAAACAATATAAATTTGGATTCATCTGTAGAGATAAATTTCCTCCAAATTTATTCATTCCATTGTTTGGAGTCTAATGCCCATTTCAGTCTTTTGGTTTGATTATTTGTTTTATACAGCAGTTTTTGAGCACCTATACAACCACTGAGGTCATTTAGTACAAATGTGTATCTTACTGTTCTGGAAATAGCATTCACACCATTATTTACATCTAGGTCACTGGCAAGATCTCTTATTTGATTTTCATATAACAGCACATTTCACTATACATGTACTTTTACAGTAATTTTGTTCTCTTTCCTTCCATCAAAAAAAAAAACAACAACAGTGCTTATAGCCAAACAATTTGAGCTTGAATTCATTTATAAGGAACACTTTCCTCCAGCTTTGTTCATTACATTGAAGTCTGGTACCCATCACAGTCTTTTGGCTGATCCTTTATCCTGATCAGTGATTTTTGAACAGCTACACAAGGACCAAGACCACTTCATGAATGTTGCTGTTCTAAATGTAACTTTCACATTTGTAGATATAGCTATGTCACTGGCAAGATCTCTAACCTGACTTACTTTGGGCTTTCTATCTTGACTACTTCTATTCTCAATGCTTTTATGTACCCTCTTCAGGGTTTCCACAGAACTCTTAACTAAAATATGAAATTTCATTTCAATATATAACATGGAAAACCCCACTTAAAGTAAAAATGTATAGAAGAGACAGCTGATATTGGTATTAAAAACTTTAATTAAAATAAAGTGCAAGAACAACTGTACTCTTACAGGAATTATGCTGATATGGCACTGTTTGTCTAGATGACAGCTAATCACAGTGTAAACTATCAACATGTGACTACTCTGATAGTTTATTTTTGTACAACAGAGAGGGAATAATTGTAATCCCATTATATTTGCAATTTATACCAATTTTATTCACTGTTTCCATAATTATTTCTAACACTGTAAATATATATTCAACTATATATATATATATATATATATACACACACACACATGTATATATATATATATATATATATAT